>NW_027095628.1:0-27274 GCF_036850765.1 Saccopteryx bilineata | reverse complement strand
TCATATGCAACCCACACTTGTTTCCTGAGGACATGACAGGGCCTCCTATCTGGCTCTGTACTGATTTATGGATCCCTGGCTATGACCCTCTCAGAATGACTAAGACATTGTCACACACTTGCAGCACCTCTGCTTCTACCCCACACCCTGTCTGGGCCTTCCTTGAGATAGATGAAAGAAAAGGACCCCACCCTCCTCCACTGACATAAATCCCCGTCTGGCATGTGCTCTTATTGTGAACTGTCTTTCTTCACAGCTATGTGTGGTTTTACTGTGTCTGTTCCTTCTTTCCAACACGTGTCACCCTAGGAAAGACAGGACCTGCTCTCTCTCCCTCCACTATGCCACAAATGAGGTGTTCCATTTTCTTCACCTGGACACATTAAATATTTCCCTGCACATTAAGAAAAGTCCCTTCCAGCCAAAACAAAAGACCACCATCCTAAATAATTCAATGGGAATACACATCATTTTCAACTGTGTACAATAGACAGTCTTCAGAACCCACTCTGAAACCCCATTTCTGTCCCCATCTTTCAGCTCCCTGGACTCCACAACATTCCCAGATGCCTAGCTCTCACTCTTTTTTTCTCCCTGGATCTAATTCTGACTTACTCCCCTGGATACTTTTGGAGGCCTTCCAGACTTCTCTTGGCTTCCCAAGAACCTTTTCCACTCTTTCCATCTCTTTCTACTAACAAACCCCTAGCACACTAGTGGTAGGTAGGGACCAGGTTGACTACCACTGCTGTACACTACACATGTGACCTACTACAGCACAACAATGACTCTACGTCACACTGAGTAGAAACCACCCTAATGTCCCAGTACCGACCTTCCTATCAAAACACTTCAGAGGACAGAATCACAGCTACCATTAGGAAGGCCCTCTCTGCTGTCTGCAACAATGAGGCCAAATAAGGGAACCACCACTACAAACATCATCACTAGGAAGACTATAAAATAGGGGGTGCCTATACAACAGGATCTTTCATGATGCAACTCTCAACCAGTAGTCTCCCTCATCAGTCACACCCCCAACTCCAACTCCTAAGGAACCCAACCAAAAGCCAACCCTTCTTTTTCAAACATGCATGTCCTTAAGGAAGATTGAGACTGAGCAAGGACCATTCTATTTTTTGCCCAAAGGCCACCCTGGCTCACCTCCACAATCCCTGGGCTTGCTGGGTCAAGGCAGAAATGAAAAAAAAAAGTTCATGCTTCCTGTTCTTACCACCCTCTCTCTCTTCTCTAAAATCTTATTTCATTGATAATACACCTGTGACAAAAATAATTTTCAGCAATCACCACCTTTCTCACACACACAAATAAAAATTGTGAAGATATAAAAAATAATCTCTATGTGGCAAATAACTTCAACAGACATAACAACTCCATCAAACCCAATCAAGGTAAACCTAAGATATTCTCCAAGAAGGCTTGGAACTTCTTAAAAACTGATCCTACTGAACGAAGAACAAACTTCCTACACATTTTGATCTACTTAAACTGCATAAATTCTCTTGGACTCTCCTCACCCTCCATCTACAACCCTTTCAAAAAATTCTTGACAGCATTTCCTGTTTACAACTTTTCAAAGAAACATCTAAAAACAAAAAGTGGAAACCCCAACATAAATCACTGGTTACCTTAGAAAGCACTTTCAACAGACAAATCACTATACTGCTGTGTTCCTATCTATCACTCTGGTTTCTGGGAATGTTCAAAGCCAGGTTTGTGCATCAGGTCTCTGAACCAAAGGTGAATATGACCTCAGGGCATATTGGGCCAATATGGCGCTGTTTTCTATTATCAAGACTATAAGGCAGGGGTCCCCAAACTTTTTACACAGGGGGCCAGTTCACTGTCCCTCAGACCATTGGAGGGCTGGACTATAAAAAAAAAAACTATGAACAAATCCCTATGCACACTGCACATATCTTATTTTAAAGTAAAAAAAACAAAACGGGAACAAATACAATATTTAAAATAAAGAACAAGTAAATTTAAATCAACAAACTGACCAGTATTTCAATGGGAACTATGCTCCTCTCACTGACCACCAATGAAAGGTGCCCCTTCTGGAAGTGCGGGGGGGGGGCCAGATAAATGGCCTCAGGGGCCTCATGCGGCCCGAGGGCCTTAGTCTGGGGACCTCTGCTCAAGTGGTAACAAATAGAGATGATGTATCTTCCCGTCTTGGCGATTCCTCTAGAAATCCGCAACTAAAAGTAACTACAGAGCCCTTAACGCTACAAGTTATCAAATGCACTTCTCAATAACCCACAAAATAAATTAAACTGGCGATTACAATGGCATTGAAACTGAAATGTAATAAAAACACTGCGCACCGATACACAGGAAACTATAACAGTCTTCCCTGCACACATGAGCAATAAAGAAAACCTGACGATCCCCTACTTTCTCACTTTCCTTCAGAACCCACGTTAATACATACAATGCACCTCACCTTCACACCGCCTCGCCAACAGCCTCTCTTGGAGTCGGGGGTGGGGGACAGTGTGGAGGTCCCCACAACCCTTCTAACCTCGGTCTTGACTGCTGCGTGGTGCCTGAGCCCGCCCCCAACTCTCTTCTCCTCCTCCTACCTCCAGCCCCTGCGCCTCGAGCCTCGGGGGCCCGCCACGCCCCTCTCCATTCTTCTAGATTTCAGGGGCACATCAAAATAGAAAAAAAAATAGGGACTTTATGAAATTAAAATCAACTCTTTAAAAAAAAAAAACTATTCAGATACAAACACAAGCCAAAAGTGGAGAGAACATATTTACTCACTATGTACCTGATTAAACATTTCTGTTCCATAAACCGACAAAAATACAATGCTTTTCTGATCAATACTCACATAGCAATCTAAAACAAATACCCCCACTGAAAATGAATTCTTATCTAAACAGTCTCCAGGCGGAGGAACACAGTGTGGACAAGAAAGCGTTCAGTGGAGTGGGACCTCCTCCTGATCCAATAGAAATTCACGAACTGAACAGGTGGAGATGGGAAGTCACATCACTGGCAGATCACTTCTTTACCAAAAGGCTTCTCTTTGCCATCACTGAGCTGTGTCTGGCCACTCTGTGCATCAATAGGATCATACCTTTGACCTGCTCCCTGACAGTCCCCTCCTGCAAAACAGTGAGAGCACAAACTCTTCCCTACTTGCTCAGCCTGTCGGGCTCTACCTCTCAGGCCCTGGTGGAATCTTCCCTCCTTTCTTTTATTTCACATGCATTAAAGAAATTACCTCTCTCTCCCCCCCCCACTCTAAAATGAATAAAACAAAAGAACAAACAAATAATTAAAATACAAAGACTGGTCATGCCTGGTCAAAACACATATGGGAGTTGATGCTTTCTGCTCTTCCCGCCTTCTATCTCTGTCTCTCTCTCTTCACTCTCTAAAATAATTTCTTTAAATAAAGAAATAAATAAAAAGAAATTGCTACACTGAGTTTCTGCAGGATTAGAGATCTGTAGTAATATAATATATAGTACTTAAATATATAGAAATATAAAAAACAAAAATATGGAAGATATATAAAATTAATTAAAATATAATAATAAAACATTTAAGGAAATTAAATAAAGTTATGCCATCTGGATAGGAATTGATATAGTGGGTGCAGATATGATCAACAGACTCTGACTTTCAAGCAGGGCCCAGTTAGTGTGTATGTAAAGTTATACCTAGATAAGTGGCTTGGCATCATAACTTTGTAAGTTAAAGTAAATAAGAACATCTTAAAAAGTGATTTGATGTAAACATTTCAGTAGATTAACATATAAAAGGTTCCCTGTGAGGAACTCCCAAAAAGGTAGTTTGAAGTGATAATCCTATAAATTGACACCTGTTAGAAGGTGTCCGCCAGAAAAGGTACTAAAACTGAGGGGCCCCCTGCTGCAGTAGTTGCCCAGACTCCAAGGTGAATGTGAACTGTCTTCACTCTGCTCTGATCTCTGACTAAAGATAGCAGAGAGGAGCACGCTGACGGGGCACCCTTAAGCTGTACCCAGGCACACCAAAAGGATTTGTGAGTAATAAATTCCCTGTGTGATTGTTGCAACTAACTCGTGTCAGTCTTGTGCTTTTCCTCCAGTGGCAGTTAGTGTTGGCACTTATCAGTAGCATCCTCATAGCTGCCTCAAGAGTAGTGTCAAAGAGGCTGCCAGCCCTGCAGATAAGCAGGACTATCTCACTGCACAGGGAAGTCAAATCAGGGACGCCTGATCGATGTAGAGCTTGAGCCCTACTGGGACAAGATCTTTATCCCAAACATTTGGAGTCACTTTAGCTCAGGTATCATGTTTCTTATGTGGACAAAAGCAAGTACTTAACCTTGCAAAAATAATCTCTGACTGATATATAACATTAGTAAGTGATAAATTAAGACTACAATAATATGGCACCCACACCTATTCGAACAGCTAAACTCCAAATATGACAGTGCCAATATTCTCATGCATTCACTATTAATTCTTGGATGTCCCCTGAGGATTGAGCCTACATGCCTGGAGTATCAGAATGATGCTCTGCCAAACTGAGCTACCCAGCCAGGGCATAACCATAGCTTTAATCCACTCTCTCATTTAGGGATATAAAATACCTCTTTCAGAACCAATAGATTCCCACAAAAAAAAGAAGATCAGTACAGAGTTAAAAACATACTTAACATAAGCAGGTAAGTGGATCAACCACTGAGACAGATAATGCACGGTACCCTTCCTTTACTACTGACTGCCACCAAGGTGCTGTTTCCAAGATGCACACGACCTAACAGCCGAGAAACACACTGAGAGCATATTTAAAAGGGACTATATTGCACTTTAAAGCAAATGACTACAAACTTCAAAGACTTGAAATTACATATCTGTTGGGCAGATAAAATATATTATGCTTACTTTGTTAAAGATGGCACTGCCCACATGGAAGCTGTCACCCTGGTGATATTACAGTGTGTTGGGGGTGGGCTGTGGGCAGGTAGGATCCTTGTAGCCTGGGACTTGGTTTTGGGATTAAGCCTTTCCCACCCTTTTTGATGTGGGGTGGTACAATCCCATCATGCCCCAGACATGTTACTTTGTATTAGAGACTTCCTTCCCCTATTTTGTATATTGGATTAAAGGTTATGAATCTACAGTATAAAATGAGGGCAGAATGGGAGCTTGCTCTCTTGGTTCCTGACAGAGGAGAGAGCAGAGAAAAGGCCACATGGAGGAGGCCAGGAGAAGCAGCCAAGATGGTGGAGTGCTGAGTGAGAAGCCAGTTTGTGCAGAGTTTGTGCAGGGAGAAGGAAGGAGATGGGGAACAGAGGTGAATAAGTCTGGTGAGCTAGAAACCTTTGATTCTAGGAAACTCGGGTAAAGTCAGTAGCTTTGTGAGCATTGAATGAGTTCCTTTTGGAGCCCAGTGTGTGTTTTTATTTGCCTGCCGCATGCAAGCTAGGATTAAAGATGATGGCCCATCAGTTTTTGGCTCTGTTGTTTCTTTACCATCTGTCCGAATCCAATGCAAACCTGCATGGGCCAGGTGGCTGTGATGATGGCCGCAGCCACTGGCTTTACAATATCCCATGTTTCCTATTCACATAACAGTTAACCTTGAAATCAGTATTAACAAATAAACCAGGAAGTCCTTTTACTTAGTTATTAAATGCCATTTTAAATAACCTGCAACATGTTGCAATTGGAGTTCTAATTTTTTTTTAAATGAAAGAGAATAATAAAATAAAATAAATAAATAAACCTACCATGCCCAGACCGGATGTCTCAGTACATGGAGTGTGTCCTTCCTGTGTGTCAAGGTTCTGGGTTCCATCCTGTAGTAAGGTACCAAAAAGCTGCAAAATTAATATTGATATTCTAGGAGGAAAGGTCAGGCTTTCCTGTCCCGTCCTCCCTTTGGGGAGGGGAGGGAGAAGAATGTAGAAGTTTCTGGCTTACAAGGACAATGAGTCATTTAGTTTGAAAACTAAAATAAAGGTTAACTGAGAAACTTCTTCTCCTTCAATGGGAGACAGAATTTACATACCACCCTACATTGATTATACTTCCTCCCCCTTCCTGGAATCTTGAGAGTAACATACCTCTAGGCAAAGGAGGGAAGATGAACCCTGAAAGATTGTAAAAGTCTTTGATTGTGTTACCTTGAAAGTCTTCATGTTTCTGTATATCACCTAAACAAATGCTGTAAGCTTGTTCCATGATGTCATGCTCTCCCCAGCCTGTGTGTGATCAAGGGTACATAACCAGCCTGTGGGTCAATGAGTCTGCAAATATGATGTGTATGTTTGCTCGCTTATAGTTTGCATTGGGTGTAGGGGACAGGCTGTAAGCAGGCAGGATCCTTATAGCCTAAGGCTTAGTTTCAAAACTAAGCCTTTCCCCACACCCTTGACAGTTACATGATGGGGGCTGGTGCACTCTCATTTTGCCTCAGGTAAGTGACTTTGTATCAGAGACTTCCTTGTTTGAATATTGGATTAAATGTTTTGATTTCTATGCTATAAAATGGGGCAGAGGAGCCCATGCTGCAAAAGAGCAGAGAAAGAAGAGCAGAGAAATGCCACGTGGAGGAGAGGAGAAGCAGCCAACATGGCGGAGTGCTGAAGGACAAGCTAGTTTGTGCAGAGTTTCTGCAGAGAGAAGGAGATGGGGAACAGAGGTGAATAAGGCTGGTAAGGTACAAACCTTTGATCCTAGGAAAACTCAGATAAGTCAGTGTATTTGGGAGCCCCGAATGGAAAGGGAAGTGTTTTCCCACTGTGTGTATTTCTTGTCTGCTGGGTGTAAGCTAGGATTAAAGCTAATGACCCACTAGTTCTTGCCTCAGTTGTTTCTTTACCATCTGTCCGAATCAAATGCAAACCTGCATGGTCCATAGGCAGCTGTGATGGTGCCCTGACTACTGGCTTTACATAGCCCCTGAGATGTATTTGGCACACATGATTTGGGCCTGCAAATGCCCCATGTCAGCCATATATGGCCAGCATATTTCATAAATCTACTCTTTTAATAAAATATCTCAAAATTCATCTGGACTTGGTGTTGCTGTCTCTACGTAAACCTGCAGAAGTGAGATACAGTACTTTTCAGTGTCTGGGGTACGGTACTTTAAAGAATCCCAGGTCTCAACACCAAAGAGAAACAACCAAGAAGTTCACAACTAAATAGAGAAATAAGCTCATGCTTCTCTCTCTTGAAGCATCCACCAGGTATAATAAAAAACAAATGTCGGAGACTTTCAGAGGTAGGTATAGATGTAACTTTATTGGCCAGTTTCACCTGCGCAGGGGCGAGTTCCCTGATGTCCGGAGACACCGTACTCAGTAGGAGCTACAAATGGGAACTGCCCCGGGCACTTACAGCTAGTTCCTTATATATCCTAACTAAGCAAGCATAATACAGAAGCAAAAATAGCGGTTACTTATTTGCTAAGGGAGTTGCACATAGCATAGCAACAGGGGCTGGGTCTAGCTCATTGGCGAACTTCAAACATAAACTTCTGATAAGGGTCTCTAACCAATGGAATGCAAATGTTTGTCTTCCTTTGTTCTTAGCCTTACAGGGTCCCTATCCTTACCTCCCTGTCTCTGCATCTACACTCTGGCAATCCCAGCACACTTTCCTGAATCTAACAATTTGATCTTTTCTTGATCCTTACATTCCCTACTCCTGTTGGGGTATAATCAAACCCTTGATTCTTCATCAGAGGGAAGGAGGGTGTAGGGTTGAGACAGGACCATTAACTTAACAGTGTCTATACACTCTTTAATGAAAGCGAGTAGTTTATTTAAAATTATAGGGCCTAAGGATATAAGACACAGGAAGCCAATACATGAATCCAAAAGGGGAAGTAGGTATGGCAACATCCCATTAAAGCCACTCCACAAAGGGCTTTTGAAGAGTTCTCTTCTTCTTTTTACTAAGTCCTCCTGTAGTTTCTTTATTCTATCCCTGACTATTCCAGATTTGTTAGCATAAAAACAGCATTTCTCCTGTAATGCCAGA
Source organism: Saccopteryx bilineata (assembly GCF_036850765.1). NCBI lineage: Eukaryota > Metazoa > Chordata > Mammalia > Chiroptera > Emballonuridae > Saccopteryx > Saccopteryx bilineata. The sequence goes on along the minus strand of NW_027095628.1, from coordinate 19,253 downwards.
CAAATTCCCCCTTGCTTTGCAGTTAGTAAATCTAGACCTCTCCTATTCTGTAGGACCATTTCAGCTAAGGAATCTAATTGATCTAGTATGTCTTGGATGGACCGAGACACAGATTGGATGTCATCAATCAACTGGTGTAATAATTTATTATAGGAGTGAAGGGCCACCCCTAGTCCAGCCATTCCAGATGCTATTGCTCCAGTTACTCCTAGACCAACTAACAGGGGGATTAATGTAACCGCTATCTTGAGCCGTCCACTAATTTAATCTAAAGTGGGAACAGGGATGGGTTCATCACCAGGGATAATGTCTACATCTGGCATTAAAGTTGCTAGTATGCAAACCCCGGTCTAATTCACAGGTAAATAGGAAAAAGCTAAATTACCTCCGCATAGCCATACCTTCCCCGTATCTGCACACAAGGGTGAACTGGAGTTGATGAACCGGCTGCAATTAGCAAAATCTGCCAATCCAACATCTATGTCTAAACTATTATTTTGTGAGTAACTGATTACACAGGAAACATTGAAAAACTCTAGGGGTTGAACTCTAAAAGGAATGTTGCCACTGCAGTTTCTATTTCCTAAGACAAGAACAAGTGCAGATTCATTAACTGTGCAGGGGACTGCAATAGGTATTGGTGTGCCTAGTGTCATACAAAGCCAACAGTCAGCAGCCAGAATCGGGTTGGTAAGGTTCAGAGCCTTATAGGTAGCTAACAATATCTCAGAGGTTTGGGTATCCAAATCAACATCCCGGCCCTTAGGCAATGTTAGAGGGTGATAGTCTATTCTAGGGAACATGTTCTCAAGTATTTGCTCTCATTTCTTCTGGACTCAAAACTCTCGTACTGCATCTTGAGGCCCACCCCCATCTGAGATATGCAGCGGTAGCTCCCTGGTCCAGCACACTGGTTTTCCCGCTGTACCTCTACATGAGACTTGCATATAGTGGTTTGTCCCAATATCTGGTGCTTTTCCTTCTCTGTTTCTTATTAGAATTGCAGTATATACTGTCAGATTGCCCTTAATGCATTCTTGTAATTCCTGATAGTAAGTGGAATGCATTTGATCATAAATGGTTTTGCACTCCCTGGGGCACGACTTATCCTTTCCTACAGTTGGTGGCATACTGTGAGGCTTTACAAGACAGACCCAGCATTGTTCTAAACCCCCTGTAGGTAGCTGACTTTGTGTTCCTCGTGACCATCCCCCTGAATTTAAGGGTCTGCCTGTTTTAATATCCATAAGAGTGGGTATCCACCATTGATAAGTGAGGTAGGCTAACTTATTGGTGCAGTCTACTGTCCTTGTCCATTGCTCAGGTGGTACACTATATGTGCCACCCCTACACTCACATTGGGGCCCATATAATTTTCTAAGAAATGTTTCAGGGTCTATAGGAGGTCCAAACCCACTGTTAGCAAAGTCGAATAGTATTCCTAGGACACAGATGAAAATCTTAACCTTAAAAGATCCTTGGGGTCTGTATGTACTCTCCATCGCTTGGGATCAGTCTCTTGTTCACTGAGCGTAGCGGGTTTCACGTGGGAGAGGTGAATCCAATGAGGTTTCTCAGGCACCTTGACTGCAGAGGGAGTGCTGAGTAATACCTGGAACAGTCCTTGCCACCACGGTTCTAGGTTTCCTCGGTGGTGGTTAAGGATCCATACCTACTGTCCAGGTTCTGGTGGTGAGGGTCTCTGGGTGTCGCTTCCTGATTCTGCAATCCTTTGCTGCCACAGTTCCCTTACTTCTCTCCAAATCTGTTGCAATGCCTGTAGGGACTTGAGGAAGTTATGATTAGACACCTCTATTTCCTCCCTGGTAAGCTGGGGAACTGGTTGTCCAAACATGAGCTCATAGGGGGTCCACTTATTAATATAAGGTGTACATCTAACCTGGAATAGAGTAAAAGGGAGTAATTCTACCGAGTTCTCGCCAGTCTCCTCCTTCAACTTAATGAAAGTTTCTTTCAAAGTCCTATTCATTCTTTCTACTTGTCCTGAACTTTGAGGCCTGTAAATGCAATGCAATTTCCAATTAATTCCTAGCCTCTTAGCTAATTCCTGGGAAATGTTAGGGATGAAAGCTGGTCCATTGTCAGATCCTATAGCTATAGGGATTCCATATCTAGGGATGATCTCTCTTAGTAGAATTTTACAAACTGTGGAAGCGGTTTCACCCTTGGTAGGAAAGGCTTCCATCCATCCTGTAAAGGTATCTATTAGCACAAGTAGATACATGAATCCTACCTTTCCTGGAGTCATTTCCGTGAAATCTATTTCCCACAATTCTCCTGGGCACTTTCCTCTATACCTAACTAGAGGGGGAAGCTTCTTATTAATAGTGTTGACCTTTGCACATGTCTTACATCTAGAAACTATAGATTGAACTATATTTCAATCTGGGGTCCCCCATAATACTTCTTAATTAGTTGTTCCATCTTATTTTGCCCTAAATGGGAACTTGCATGGATCTCCTTTGCAATTTCTCCTATTACTCCTTGGGGTAGGTAGAGTCTGGTGTCAGGAAGTTCTATCCACCCTTGCTTATTACTTTTACCCCCTAGTTGCCTTCCCTCTTGCTCTTCTCCAGGAGCATACTTAGGGTTTGGAGGCAGCAAGGGTTGAGGCAAGAGCAGAAGAATGTCTGCAGTCCCTCTTTCTGCAGCTTCTCTGGTGGCCATGTCAGCAAAACGGTTTCCTTGAACAATGGGAGAGTCCCCTTTTTGATATCCTTTGCAATGAATTATGGCTACTTTAGAGGGAAGCCAAATGGCCTCAAGCAGTGCCAAGATCTCAGTTTTATTTTTAATCTCTTTTCCTCCTGCTGTTAGCAAGCCCCTTTCCTTGTAAATGGCACTATGAATGAGGGCAGTGGCAAAGGCATACCTGCTGTCCATGTAGATGTCGGCCACTTTGCCATCAGCTATCTGGAGGGCCTGTGTCAGTCCAATTAGCTCTGCTCACTGTGCAGACATACATTTTGGCAATGCCCTTTGCCACAAAACACTGTTCTGGGTGGTTACAGCTGCTTCTGCATATCTCTGTCCATCTCGGACATAGCTGCTTCCATCAGTGAACAGTGTGAGGTCTGCCTTCTCATAGGCCTGGTCCCAAAGGTCCTGTCTAGCCCCTGTAACAGTATCTGTCTGCAATCATGGACCACTGTTTGGTCTGGCAAAGGTAGCAAGGTGGCAGGGTTTAGGGCTGCTGTTTTCAAAAACTGCACTGCCAGGGGATTCAATAGCTGTGCCTGGTACTGCGTCAGGCGAGCATTTGAAAGCCATCTATCCAGTGGGGCTTGCAGCACTTGTTCTAAATAATGTTCTTCAATTATCTGGAGGTCCTGACCCAATGTCAGTTTATTAGCTTCTTTGACTAGGGTTGAGGTAGCAGCAAGTGTCCTCAGGCAAGTTGGCCAGCCAGATGCTACGGGATCTAGCTTTTTGGACAAGTATGCTACAGGCCTCTTCCATAGCCCAAGCTCTTGGCTGAGGATTCCTAATGCTACCCCATTCTTTTCAGCAATGTACAGCTGAAAGGGTTTGGCCATGTCTGGCAAGGCCAATGCTGGGGCAGCCACTAGGGCCTCCTTCAATGCCTGGAAAGCTTTCCTTTCCTTGTCTGTCCAAATAAATTGTTCTTCCTTTTCCCTAGTCAGCTCATGCAGAGGCCTGGCCAGTTTGGCGAACCCTAGTATCCAAAGTCTGCAATAGCCCACTGCTCCCAGAAATTCTCGTACTTGCCTCTTGTTAGTAGGTTCTGGGATTTGTAATACAGTCTGAATCCTTTGACTGGATAGTGTCCTTTGTCCCCCTTGTAAGTTATACTCAAGATTACTTACGGTTTGGGTGACAATTTGGGCCTTCTTTGCAGAGACTCGATACCCCATCTGCTGGAGGTCCAGGAGTAGGTCTAGGGTGGCCTCTTTACATTGTTCTTCTTCTGCTGCAGCAATGAGAATGTCATCTACATATTGAATCAGTACAACTGATGAATGAGCAGCTCAAAAATCCTGCAAGTCCTTGCTCAGAGCCTCATTAAAGATAGTGGGGGAGTTCTTGAACCCTTGGGGAAGCCTGGTCCATGTATACTGCCCCACTAGTCCTTTCTCTGGATCATTCCATTCAAAAGCAAATATTTCCTGGCTCTTGGGGGCTAATGGAATACAGAAGAAGGCATCCTTCAAATCTAATACTGAGTAATAGATATGAGTAGGGGGCAATGAGCTTAGCAAAGTGTAGGGATTTGGCACCGTAGGATGAATAGTCTCTACCCGGGCATTTACTTCTCACAGATCCTGCACTGGGCAATAGTCCTGGGTCCCAGGCTTCTGGACTGGGAGCAAAGGTGTGTTCCAGGCTGACTGGCATTCCCAGAGGATACCTGCCGCTAATAAGTGCTTCAGATGCTGTGCTATGCCTTGCTTAGCCCGTGCAGGTATGGGATATTGCCTTCCCTTCCCTGGGCTAGTGGTGCTCAGCAACTGCACTATGACAGGTGGCTGATGGGCGGCTAGGCCTGGTGGTTGGTTTCTGCCCACACTCCGGGCACCTGTTTCCGTAACTCCTCTGGGACCCCAATAGCTTTATCCTTACCTTCCTGGAGGGCTGCTATCAAATATTCTTCAGATATGGGCACCATTACCTCCAGACTACCTCCCTTGCTGTTCTCTCGAGAGCTGCTATCTTGTTGCTGGAAGGTGATGGTGGCATGGAGTTTCTGGAGGAGGTCTCAGCCCAACAGAGAGTAAGGACATTCTGGAATGATTAGAAATGAATGGGTGGCCCTGGCCGGTTGGCTCAATGGTAAAGCGTCGGCCTAGCATGCGGAGGACCCGGGTTGATTCCCGGCCAGGGCACAAAGGAGAAGCGCCCATTTGCTTCTGCACCCCTCTGCCACGCCTTCCTCTCTGTCTCTTTCTTCCCCTCCCGCAGCCAAGGCTCCATTGGAGCAAAGATGGCCCGGGTGCTGGGGATGGCTCTGTGGCCTCTGCCTCAGGAGCTAGAGTGGCTCTGGTCACAACATGGCGACGCCCAGGATGGGCAGAGCATCGCCCCCTGGTGGGCGTGCCGGGTGGATCCCGGTCAGGCGCATGCGGGAGTCTGTCTGACTGTCTCTCCCTGTTTCCAGCTTCAGAGAAATGCAAAAAAAAAAAAAAAAAGAAAAGAAATAAATGGGTAATGGTGCTGCGGCCCAAATTAGTAATTCTTGTGGTGGCCCGTGGGTAAGTTACTGCTTTTCCCGTTACCCCTACTATCTTTGTAGTTTCTTTTTGTATTTGTCCTTGAGGGCTTTTCAAGACGGAGTAGGTGGTTCCCATGACAACTAGGAAATCAGTGGGCTTTCCTTCGACTGTCAAGGTGACCATGGGCTCCTGAGAGCCAACAGGGATAGAGCCCCTGCCCCATCAGTCCAATTGGAGCAGTACTTGCGATTCCCACTCAGGCCTTTCAGCCCGCAGTTTAGGGCAATCCTTCTTCCAGAGTCCCTTCTCTTTGCAATATGCACACTGAACTTTGTCTATTTACTTCTGCAGTGGGCTTCTCCCCTTGACTCAGGGCTGCTGCCCTTTCTTTCCCTTCCCTTCAGACTTGTGAGTGGCAAGGAGGATTTTTACAGCTGCTCTTCCTAATTCTGGGTCATCCCTATTTACGTATACTTTCTGAGCTATTTCTAATAGCTTACTTCTATTTTCTCCTTCAAATCCCTCTAATTTCTGAAGCTTTCTTCTAATGTCTGATGCAGCTTGCATCACAAAGGCTATATTCACCAACCTGTGATTCTCTTCAGCCTCTGGATCTATAGGGGTATAAACCTGGTAGGCCTCCATTAGCCGCTCTAAAAATGCAGCGGGGGACTCTTCCCTTCCCTGAATAACCTCACTTACCTTACTGAAGTTAGTAGGTCTCCTGGCTGCTGCCTTTAAACCCCAAAGCAGAGCCCGGTGGTACTGGAAGAGTGCCTCCCTTCCCCCAGAAGTATTTGGGTCCCAATTCGGGGGTTGTTTAGGAAGGACATTCTCGACTTCCCCATCCGTTCCCCCATCCTCTAAAACAACCTTTGCTGCTTCTTTCATTATCCTGTTTCTTTCTTTTGTAGTAAAAAGAGTTTGCAAGACCTGTTGACAACCATCCAACATTGGCTGGTGGGTCCTAAAAACAGTCTCAAGCAAAGATATTAATCCCTGCAGTTTCTCAGAAAAGGGAGGGTTCTGATGCTTCCAATTTTACAAGTCACTGGTAGAAAAAGGCACATAAATGAGGCGAGGAGGTGCCCGTGAACCAGCATGTGGTGCCAGCGGCGCCTCCTGGAGTGGTAAAATGGTCGCGTTCTCCTGGGTTCCTCCTGCCAAACCTGCCAAAGAAGAAGGCAAGATGGCAGTCTCTCCCGCCAAACCTGCCGCCTCCCCATATACCACCCCTCCTCGGGTGTGAGGCGGACTTAAAAACCCTTTCTCATCCTGCCTTGAAGAATCAGGTTCCTCCTGCCATGGATAGGGTGGGGGAAAATTCACTGGGTCTAAATGATCCTCTGATGCCCCCGGCAACACTGGGTATAGCCTAAATGATGGCATACTGGGCTGTTCCGGGGGCCCAAGTTTTTCAGAATTTCCTTTCTTTTCCCTGTTTCTCTGTCCTGCCTTCTGATTGCTTGCAGCTAAGCACACTGCCCTTTTTTCTCACTTATTCTCCCTCAGGCACTTCTTGATATACCCTGGCTTCTCAGTAGCAATATCAATCCATACATCTATATACAAAAACTGATCTTGGTGGGGCACCCGATATATGATAGCTCATACAGCAAATACAACAGGAATATAAAAGGTGCCATCAGTGGGCCAGCCAACATTAAGGGTTGGCCACTCAAGCTGACTGAGGGTGCAGAGTGTCTCCCGATCTGGAGCTGGTCCACCATATCCCTGAGCTCATTTCTGAAAGTCATAAAAATTAGTTAGTACACAATCCAGTGGGGAATTAGGGACAGACTCCTTCTGATTCATTTTGCTGCTTTCAGTTTGGATCCTCTTCTTTTCTGCTTCCTCAAGGAAAAACCACACAAGAACTACCATGCTTAAAAGTATAAACAGACTTAAACACACATAATGAAGCTTCTCATTTGGATTTCCCCCTCTCATTGAATTGCCCGACAGTTACGCAGCAAAGCGCAGTGACTTTCTAATGTGACTGGTCACTTCCTAATTTTCAAACTCCTCTCAGAGAGCAGTGTCCTGCCTCTGAGAGTCCTGGGTAGGTCACCAGCAGTGTCCTGCCTGTTTCCACAGGTGATATGCTCCGGAGCCCAAACCGAAACCAAATGAGGATCCTTAAAGAATACTTACTTATCCTGAGCTGTCTCCTTGGTCTCCAACCCAAAACTACACCGAGGCAGATCCCGGATGAGTTCCCATCTGAAGCATCCACTGGGTATAATAAAAACAAATGTCGGAGACTTTCAGAAGTAGGTATAGATGTAACTTTATTGGCCAGGTTCACCTGCACAGGGGTGAGTTCCCTGATGTCTGGAGACACTGTACTCAGTAGGAGCTACAAATTGGAACCTCCCCAGGCACTTACAGCTAGTTCCTTATATATCCTAACTAAGCAAGCATAATACAGAAGCAAAAATAGTGGTTAGTTATTTGCTAAGGGAGTTGTACATAGCATAGCAACAGGGGCTGGGTCTAGCTCATTGGCGAACTTCAAACATAAACTTCTGATAAGGGTCTCTAACCAATGGAATGCAAATGTTTGTCTTCCTTTGTTCTTAGCCTTACAGGGTCCCTATCCTTACCTCCCTGTCTCTGCATCTACATTCTGGCAATCCCAGCACACTTTCCTGAATCTAACAATTTGATCTTTTCTTGATCCTTACATCTCTCTCTCTCTTTTTCTCAAATCAATGTAAAAACTTTAAAATACAATGGGGAATGGTGTGATACTGTTGTAAGGTACCAAAAAGCTACAGAATTAATATTAATAATTTAGGAAGCTTAAAGTACATTTTTTTTACTTTGGGCTAGGTGTGCAGAGAGATTTTGTACATGTGACTTCTATGCTTGTGTGATTGGCATCAAGTCAGGATGGCTGATAGCATTGTATCATAAATGCAGAGGGGAAGGAGATTTGGATTCTCTGACCTCCCCCCACAGCTGTAAGGAAATAGGTGAATAGCTAGCCAGGTGCAGGAAGAGAAAGATTAAAATAAACCTTTTCTTATATTGATGGGCCATTTACAGGCATATGTCCCCATAAAATCTACCCCTCCCCTCCTGAAAGTGTGTGGTTGGTGTATGTGTAAAGCCAGGAGCCACAGCCAGGGCCACTATCACAGCAGCCTCCTGGCCCATGCAGGTTTGCATTGGATTCGAATAGTCGGGAAAGAAACAATGGAGCCACAAACTGGTGGGCCATAGTCTTTAATTCTAGCTTGCACCGGCGGGCAAGTAAAAAATACACACTGGGCTCCAAAACACACTCACATTCAGTGCTCACAAAGCTACTGACTTATCCAAGTTTCCTAGAATCAAAGGTTTCTAGCTCACCAGCCTTATTCACCTCTGTTCCCCATCTCCTTCCTTCTTCCTGTACAAACTCTGCACCAACTCTCTTCTCACTCAGCACTCCACCATCTTGGCTGCTTCTCCTGGCCTACTCCACGTGGCCTCCTTCTGCTCTCTGCTCTGCTCTCTCCTGTAATGTTAATCTCAGGAGCCAAGAAAGCAAGCTCTTGTTCTGCCCCCATTTTATAGTGTAGAAATCCAAACCTTTAATCCAATATACAAAACAGGGAAGTCTCTAATACAAAGACACTTATCTGAAGAATGATTGGATTGTACCACCCCACATCAAAACGAGTGGGGAAGGCCTAATCCCAAAACCAAGCCCCAAGCTACAAGGATTCTACCTGCCCACAGAGACACACATTAATATCACCTGGGCAAAGGTCTCCTCATGGGCAGCACCATCTTTAACAAAGTGAGCATAATATATCTTATCTGCCCAACAGTATGTATCTTGTTGGGCAATAAAATATATTATGCTCACTTTGTTAAAGATGGCTGCTCACATGGAAGCCATCACCCAGGTGATATTAATGTGTGTTGGGGGTGGCCTCTGGGCAGGCAGAATCCTTGTAGCCTGGGGCTTGGTTTTAGGACTAAGCCTTTTCCACCCTTTTTGATGTGGGGTTGTACAATCCTATCATGCCTCAGAAAGTGACTTTGTATTAGAGACTTCCCTATTTTGTATTTGGATTAAAGGTTTGGATTTCTACACTATAAAATAGAGGCAGAAAGGGAACTTGTGCTCTTAGTTCCTGAGATTAGCATTAGAGGAGAGAGGAGAGAGCAGAGAAAGGCCATGTGGAGTAGGCCAGGAGAAGCATTGGCCTTGTATACTGGCTTCACATATCTCTAGAGAAAGGAATAGCAAATGAACATTAGAAAATATAGGAATATATTTTAATATATAAAGTAACATTTTACCATTGTGTTATCCTGTAAGTTTTAATGTGTAGAAACATCTTTTTATGAATCCCATAGACAAATGTTATAAACTTGCTAATTTGTTTCCCATCCCCCCTTCATCCTTTTTCCAAACCAGTACAGGTGAAAACAAAGGTTATAAGCTTATGCCGTGATGTCAGCCTTTTTCTCTGCCTGTGAGTAATTAATGGTATATAACTAGCCTCTAGACCAGGGGTCCCCAATCTTTTTACACAGGAAGCCAGTTCACTGTCCCTCAGACCATTGGAGGGCCAGACTATAAAAAAACTATGAACAAATTCCTATGCATACTGCACATATCTTATTTTAAAGTAAAAAACAAAATGGGAACAAATATAATATTTAAAATAAAGAACAAGTAAATTTAAATCAACAAACTGACCAATATTTCAATGGGAACTATGCTCCTCTCACTTACCACCAATGAAAGAGGTACCCTTTTAGAAGTGTGGCGGGGGCCAGATAAATGGCTTCAGGGGGCTGCATGTGGCCCATGGGCCGTAGTTTGGAGACCCTGTTCTAGACTATTATAGACACACTCGATTTGGGTCTGCTGCCCCGTATAAGCTATATGCGGCTGGCATATTTAATAAATTTTCTCCTTTAATGAAACTCTTCAAAATTCATCTGGATTGGGTGTCTGTACATAAACTCAATGAAATGAGGTACAGTGCCTTTCAGAATCTGGGGTGCAGTATTTTACAACAATACATCTGCAACATGCCTACTACATTTCTCACAACAAAAATGCAGGAAAAAAAAGACAGAAATACAAAGAAAAAGACCTAGATCTCTTTACAGATCATGTTTCTATTTCCCCACCTAAAAAAACCTTTTTTTTTTTTTTTACCATAAACTATTTCTACTCTGAAAGTGTTTCCCGCCTACTTTTGACTCCCCTGGTGCATCTCCTACAATGGAACCATTTCCCTCTTGCTTCCCCAAAACACTTGACCAGCAGTGCTATAAAGCCAGTAGCCAGGGCCACTATCACAGCAGCCCAGCCCATGCAGGTTCACATTGGATTCGAACAGTCGGTAAAGAATGAAGCCAAAAACTGATAGGCCATTTTCTTTAATTCTAGTTTGCACCCGGCAGGCAAGTAAAAATACACACTGGGTTCCAAAACCCACTCACATTCAGTGCTCACAAAGCCACTGACTTATCTGAGTTTCCTAGAATCAAAGCTCACCAGCCTTATTCTTTTCAGTTCCCCATCTCCTTCCTTCTCCCTGCATAAACTGCACACAAACTGGCATCTCACTCAGCACTCCGCCAACTTGGCTGCTTCTCCTGGCCATATGACCTCTTTCTGCTGCTCTCTGCTCTGATCACTCTGCTCTCTCATGCTAATCATCCCAGGAACCAAGAGGGCAAGCTCTCATTCTGCCCCCATTTTATAGTGTAGATTCCAAACTGTTGGGCAGATAAAATGTATTATGCTCACTTTGTTAAAGATGGAGGCCGTCGCCCAGGTAATATTAATGTGTGTTGAGAATCTTTGTAGCCTGGGGCTTGGTTTTGGGATTAAGCCTTTCCCACTCTTTTTGATGTGGTGTGGTGCAATCCAATCATGCCTCAGGAAGTGACTTTGTATTGGAGACTTCCCTATTTTGTATATTGAATTAGAGGTTGTGAAGCTACAATATAAAATGGGGGCGGAATGAGAGTTTGCACTCTTGGTTCCTGAGGTTAGCATGAGAGAGCAGAGAGAGTAGAGCCAGCAGCGGAAGGAGGCCATGTGGAGGAGGCCAGGAAAAGCAGTCAAGATGGTGGAGTGCTGAGTGAGAAGCCAGTTTCTGTAGAGTTTGTATCTGAGTTAAGGAAGGAGATGGGGAACTGAGGAGAATAAGGCTGGTGAGCTAGAAACATTTGATTCTAGGAAACTCGGATAAGTCAGTGGCTTTGTGAGTACTGAATGTGATTGGGTTTTGGAGCCCTGTAAAGCCAGGAGGCATGGCCAGGGCCACTATCACAGCAGCCTTCTGGCCTATGCAGGTTTGCATTAGATTCGGACAGTCGGTAAAGAAATAGTGGAGCCAAAAACTGATGGGCCATAGTCTTTAATTCTAGCTTGCACCCAGTGGGCAAGTAAAAATACACACTGGGCTACAAAACCCAGTCACATTCAGTGCTCACAAAGCCACTGACTTATCCGAGTTTCCTAGAATCAAAGGTTTCTAGCTCACCAGACTTATTCACCTCTGTTCCCCATCTCCTTCCTTATCCCAGATACAAACTCTACACAAACTGGCATCTCACTCAGCACTCCACCATCTTGGCTGCTTCTCCTGGCCTCCTCCACATGACCTTTCTCTGCTCTCTTCTGCTCTCCTAATGATAATCTCAGGAACCAAGAGCACAAACTCCCGTTTTGCCCCACTTTATACTGTAGCTTCACAACCTCTAATCCAATATACAAAGTAGGAAAGTCTCTAATACAAAGTCACTTCTCTGAGGCATGATTGGATTGTACCACCCCACATAAAAAAGGGTGGGAAAGGCTTAATCCCAAAACCAAACCCCAGGCTACAACGATCCTGCCTGCCCACAGAGACACACATTTATATCACCTGGGCAACGGCCTCCAAGTAGGCAGTGGTGCCATCTTTAACAAAGTGAGCATAATACATTTTATCTGCCCAACAAGCCCAGTGTGTATTTTTTACTTACCCGCTGGGTGCAAGCTAGAATTAAAGACTATGACCCACCAGTTTGTGGCTCCGTTGTTTCTTTACCGACTGTCCAAATCCAATGCGAACCTGCATGGGCTGGGCGGAAGCTCTGATGGTGGCCTTGGCCATGGCTTCTGGCTTTACACAAACTTTTAATCCAATATACAAAATAGGGAAGTCTCTAATACAAAGACACTTCTCTGAGGCATGATTGGATTGTACCTCCCCACATCAAAACGGGTGGGAAAGGCTTAATCCCAAAACCAAGCACCAGGCTACAAAAATTATACCTGCCCACAGAGACACACATTAATATCACCTGGGCTATGGCCTCCTCATGGGCAGTGCCATCTTTAACAAAGTGAGCATAATACATTTTATCTGCCCAACAAGTGCCTTGGGGAAACTCCTCCCAAAACTGAGGCTGAAGGGTTAATGAGACCAATGGACTTCTGTTGGGCAGATAAAATATATTATGCTCACTTTGTTAAAGATGGCGCTGCTTATGAGGAGGCCTTAGCCCAGGTGATATTAATGTGTGTTATGGGTGGGCTAAAGGCAGGCAGAATCCTTGTAGCCTGGGGCTTGGTTTTGGGATTAATCCTTTCCCACCCTTTTTGATGTGGGGTGGTACAATCCAATCATGCCTCAGAGAAGTGACTTTGTATTAGAGACTTCCCTATTATGTATATTGGATTAAAGGTTTGGATTTCTACACTATAAAATAGGGGCAGAACGGGAGCTTGCTCTCTTGGTTCCTGGGATTATCATTAGAGAGCAGAGAAGAGAAAGGCCACGTGGAGGAGGCCAGGAGAAGCAGCCAAGATGGCGGAGTGTTGAGTGAGAAGCCAGTTTGTGCAGAGTTTGTGCAGGGAGAAAGAAGGAGATGGGGAACAGAGGTGAATAAGTCTGGTGAGCTAGGAACCTTTGATTCTAGGAAACTCGGATAAATCAGTAGCTTTGTGAGCACTGAATGTGAGTGGGTTTTGGAGCCCAGTGTGTGCTTTCTATTTGCCCGCTGGGTGCAAGCTGGAATTAAAGATGACAGCCCATCTCCTTTTGGCTCCTTTGTTTCTTTATTGATTGTCTGAATCCAATGCGAACCTGCATGGGCCAGGAGGCTGCTGTGATGGTAGCCACGGCCGCTGGCTTTACAACTTCTCAGGACACAATGGATTCCTTTAATGTGCCATGAATGGATTCCTTTAATGTGCCAACCCCATGAATACTGGAGCCTTCTATCAGATTAGACTAAATGGAACCTTGAGGCTTCTCCCTGGATTTTCATAAAATATAGTGTCTGTTGGGAAGATAAAATATATTATGCTCACTTTGTTAAAGATGGTGGTGCCTATGGGGAGGCCCATGGCCCAGGTGATATTAACATGTGTTGGGAGTGGGCTGTGGGCAGGCAGGATTCTTGTAGCCTGGGGCTTGGCTTTAGGACTAAGCCTTTCCCACCCTTTTTGATGTGGGTTTGACTTTGTATCAGAGATTTCCCTATTTTGTATATTGGATGCTGTTGGAATCCATGGGAGTCCGAAAGACCAGAGTAACAGGCTTTATTGAAAGGAAGAAAGGAACCCTGCCAGGCTCTTCTCCTGGGGGAGAAGAGCACCAGTTACAGACTAGGGGCAAGTTATATAGTGTTTGGGAGAGCTTGAGGGGATACTGAGGCAAAAGTCCTGGTATGTCCAGAGCCCCTCCTTGGGGCAGGTTGTCAGCTTTTTGGAATTCCTTTGTCTCAGGGGCTATAGTCCAGTTAGGGTGAGGTCTGACAGATAAGCGCAACATCAAGAGGGCAGTTTGGAATTTACCTATCTATCATCTTTCCCCAACAATATCTACCTTCCTGCCAACATAAACACAGCAAGCATTACTGGACAGGCATCAGAAGCCAGAAAGCTTAGCGCATCAGGATCAAGGGGTAGAATGTCACAGTACTATAATGTTACAGTAATCAAATATGTAGAAATATAGAAACTATAGAAGATATATAGAAATGTTAGGATATAATATTAAAAGCCATTAAAGCAAGGTGGGAGCTAATCTAGTATATAGGGATATGATAGGTGTTGGGCAGATAAAATGTATTATGCTCACTTTGTTAAAGATAACAGGAGGAGGCCCTCGCCCAGGTGATATTAATGTGTGTTGGGGTGGGCTAAAGGCCGGCGGAATTCTTGTAGCCTGGGGCTTAGTTTTGGAATTAAGCCTTTCCTACCCTTTTTGATGTAGGGCGGTACAATCCAATCATGCCTCAGAGAAGTGACTTTGTATTAGAGACTTCCCTGTTTTGTATATTGGATTAAGAGTTTGGATTGCTACACTATAAAATGGGGACGAAGTGGGAGCTTGGGCTCTTGGTTCCTGAGATTAGAAGAGAGAGCAGAGGAGAGCAGAGAAAGGCCACGTGGAGGAGGCCAGGAGAAGCAGCCAAGATGGCAGAGTGCTGAGTGAGATGCCAGTTTGTGTAGAGTTTGTATCTGGGATAAGGAAAGGAGATGGGGAACAGAGGTGAATAAGTCTGGTGAGCTAGAAACCTTTGATTCTAGGAAACTCGGATAAGTCAGTAGCTTTGTGAGCACTGAATGTGACTGGGGTTTTGGAGCCCAGTGTGTATTTTTACTTGCCCGCCGGGTGCAAAGCTAGAATTAAAGACTATGGCCCACCAGTTTTTGGCTCCGCTGTTTCTTTGCCGACTGTCCGAATCCAATGCGAACCTGCATAGGACTGGCTGCTCTGATGGTGGCTCTGGCCATGGCTCCTGGCTTTACAATAGGCAAGGACTATGCCCTTTGCTCAGGGCCCAGTTAGTGTGTGTATGAAATTATATCTAGATAAAAAGATTTCCCTGCAAGAAACTCCCTAAAAGTGGCATGATGTAACAATTATGTAGATTCCCATAAAAAAGAGCTCCCTAAAAAGATGTTCCTAAAATGGCTTGATGTAATAATCCTGGAGATTAACAATTGTTAGAAGGTTTATGCCAGTGTTGGTCAAATAAGTTTGTAAATATGATATATATGTTTGCTCGCTTTTAGTTTGCGTTGGGTGTGGGGAACAGGCTATAAACTCACAGGATCCTTATAGCCTAAGGCTTAGTTTTAAAATTAAGCTTTTCTCCACACCCTTGACTGTTGCATGGTGGTGAGGGGAGGGGCGATGCACTCTCATGAGGAATCTCATTATGCCTCAGATAAGTGGCTTTGTATCAGAGAATTCCTTGTTTCTATATTGGATTAAAGGTTTTGATTTCTACACTATAGAGGAGAGCAGAGAAAGGCCATGTGGAGGAGAGGAGAAGCAGCCAAGATGGTGGAGTGCTGAGGGAGAAGCAAGTCTGTGCAGAGAGAAGGAGATGGGGAACAGAGGTGAATAAGGCTGGTCAGGTAGATACCTTTGATTTTAGGTAACTTGGATAGGTCAGTGGCTTTGGGAGCCCTGAATGGAAAGGGAAGTGTTTTCCCACTGTGTGTATTTCTTGCCCGTGGCTGCAACCTAGGATTAAAGCTAATGACCCATCAGTTCTTGCCTTTGTTGTTTCATTACCCTTTGTTCAAATCAAATGCGAACCTGTGTGGGCCAGGCAGCTATGAGAGTGGCCATGAATACTTCCCATACAGCCAGAAAGGATACTAAAGCCAAGAGGTCCCCAGCTGCAGATAGTCACCCAGACTCCAACGTTAAATGTGTAGTCTCTGTGCTGGCCGCTCTAAGGACAGCTAGACAAGCACGCTGATGGAGACACATTAAGCTGAACCCAGGTACGCCATATGATCTGTGATTAACAAACTACCCATGTGATTCTTACAACTCACTGGTATGTTGGTCATGTCTTTCCTTCAGTGGTGATTGGTCTCAGCACCAATAAGTAGAATCCACATAGTCTTCTCAAGAGTAGTCTCAGAGAGGCTGTCAGCCCCGCTTGCTGAGCAGGAGTGTCCCACTGCACAGGAAAGTCGAATCAGCGATGCCCTATGTTTGCAGGGAGTGTGAGAGAGGCTTTGCATGTAAGTCACATCTCCTCGGACACCAGAGGACACATTCAGGGGAGAAACCCTATGTTTGCAGGGTGTGTGAGCGAGGCTTTGCATGGAAGCCACATCTTCTCATACACCAGAGGACACACTCAGGGAAGAAACCCTATGTTTGTAGGGTGTGTGAGCGAGGTTTAGCACAGAAGCCACATCTTCTCAGACACCAGAGGACACACTCAGGGAAGAAGCCCTATGTTTGCAGGGAGTGTGAGAGAGGCTTTGCATGTAAGTCACATCTCCTCAGACACCAGAGGATACATTCAGGGGAGAAACCCTATGTTTGCAGGGAGTGTGAACGAGGCTTTGCATGTAAGTCACATCTCCTCATACACCAGAGGACACATTCAGGGGAGAAACCTTATGTTTGCAAAGAGTGTAGTGAGTTATTAGCATAAAATTGCGTCTCCACAGCCATAGCTGAAACATGGGTCATATCCCACCTCTGAAGAGACTTCAGAAGGAGTCTATTGACCACTTCCCTCCCAAGAGTGTAATTAATAAAGAAGTAACTAGATAAACAAATTCTTCACTTTCATAACAAGAGATGAGCTAGACAAACAGTTCCTTAAATGCTATGGGAATGTCAACACCAATCTCCTCCATGGTATCTTGGCCTCCTGTTCTTTTTTTTTTAATTTTTTTTTCTATTTATTCATTTTAGAGAGGAGAGGGAGAGACAGAGAGAGAGAGAGAGGAGAGACAGAGAGAGAGAAGGGAGGGAGGAGCTGGAAGCATCAACTCCCATATGTGCCTTGACCAGGCAAGCCCAGGGTTTTGAACCGGTGACCTCAGCATTTCCAGGTCAACGCTTTATCCACTGCACCACCACAGGTCAGGCCTTGGCCTCCTGTTCTAATAAATCTTATCTTCATAAAACTTTGAAGCTCACATACCTCATTCCCCCTGTCACTGAAACCAGAGTTCCAGGAAAGCCACAGAGAACTCATACTGTCATGCATAGAAACTCAACAACTGGAAATGTGGAAGTCTGGAGTCAATCTACTTAGCTCACTGCCCAGGGAGAGAGATTGGAGACAGACTCACCAGGAAAGGAATTTCCTTGACTCCCAGAAAGTGGAGCCTTTTCTCCTAGTAGGCTCACAACCCTCCTTCCTGGGCTTCTCTTGGCTCCTGTCATGATTTCCTCTGACCTCTGTGTCTCAGTGGTGCAAACCAGGGAAGAACACGTGCATGTGCATGTCTATGTGCCTGGCTCAGTCTAGGCACCTGGTCTCCCTCACTCTCCCCTCACTGGCCTCTACAGGGTGAGCATCTCATGGTGCATACCACCTGGACTCCAGATCATTCAGTAGTTGCTTTGAATCTCAGCTCTGCCCTCACCAGCTGTGCGACCTAAGGCAAGATTCTCAACTTCCATTTTTCTATATTTTAATCTATAAAATGAGAATGGTGCCTAACCAGGCAGTGGTGCAGTGCATAGAGCCCTAAACTGGAATTCAGAGGGCCCAGGTAAAAACCCCAAGGTCACCAGCTTGAGCGCAGGCTCACCAGCTTGATTGAGTGTGGGGTTGCAGGCTTCAGTGTGGAATCATAGATATTACCCCAGGATCACTGGCTTGAGTCCAAGGTTGCTGGATTGAGCAAGAGGTCATTCACTGTGCTGTAGCCTCCTGGTCAAGGCACATATGATAGCAATGAACAACTAAGGTGCCCTAACAAAGAATTGATGCTTCTCATCTTTCTTTATTCATGTCTTTCCCTATCTGTCCCTCTCTCTCTCTTGCAAAAAAAAAAAAGAAAAAAAGAAAAAAGAAAAAAATTGTTTCTCTCTCTGCACTAAAACTAATTAAATAAAAAAAAGACAAGACTTGCCTCATCAAGGCACATATGGGAGTTGAAGCTTTCTACTCCCACCTTCTCCCTCCCCCCATAACACTGTCTAAACAGGGGTTCCTCAACCTCTCAGCACATTGACTTTGGGACTGGTCATTGCTTTGTTGTGAAGGGCTGTCCTGTGAATTCTATGACATTATCAGCATTCCTGGCCTCTATCCACCAATGCAGGAGCATTCATCCCCGATCCCACTGTGACAACCAAAATGTCCCTAGACATTGCCAAATGTCTGCCACCCCAGTGAAAACCAGCCCCTAGGTTGAGAACCACTGGTCTAAAATAATTTTTTTTGCATTTTTCTGAAGTTGGAAATGGGGAGGCAGTCAGACAGACTTCCACATGCGCCCCACCAGGATCCACCCAGCTGCCCACCAGGGGGCGATGCTCTGCCCATCTGGGGTGCCGCTCTGTTACAACCAGAGCCATTCTAATGCCTAAGGCAGAGGCCATGGAGCCATCCTCAGTGCCCGGGCTAACTTTGCCCCAATGCAGCCTTGGCTGCAGGAGGGGAAGACAGAGAGAGAAGAAGGAGAGGGGGAAGGGTGGAGAAGCAGATAGGTGTTTCTCCTGTGTGCCCTGGCTGGGAATCAAACCCAGGAATCCTGAACACCAGTTCAATGCTCTACCACTGAGCCAACCGGCCATGGCCTAAAATAATTTCTTTTTTTTTCTTTTTTTTTTGTATTTTTCTGAGGCTGGAAATGGGGAGAGACAGTCAGACAGACTCCTGCATGCGCCCGACCGGGATCCACCTGGCAAGCCCACCAGGGGCGATGCTATGCCCCACCAGGGCTTCACTCTGCCGTGACCAGAGCCACTCTAGCACCTGGGACAGAGGCCAAGGAGCCATCCCCAGTGCCCGGGCCATCTTCGCTCCAATGGAGCCTTGGCTACGGGAGGGGAAGAGAGAGACAGAGAGGAAGGAGGGGGTGGAAAAGCAAATGGGCGCTTCTCCTATGTGCCCTGGCTGGGAATCAAACCCGGGTGCCCCGCATGAGAGGCCGATGCTCTACCGCTGAGCCAACCAGCCAGGGCCTAATTTCTTTTTTTTAAGGAGAGTCCTTTTATTTTTTAATTTTTTTATTTATTCATTTTTATTAGAGAGAGAGGAGAAAGAGAGAGAGAGAGGAGAGAGATATAGAGAACAGAGGGAAGAGCAGTAAGCATCAAC
>NW_027095627.1:0-27489 GCF_036850765.1 Saccopteryx bilineata | reverse complement strand
CCAGGAAGTATATTCAGTGTACACAAGCAAAGTATCTATAGGAGTAGGAATGTCAATAATTGTAGCTATCAAATATGGAGAGTGTGGGCAAGGCTTTGATGATAAGTCACATATTCACAGACACCACAGGGCACACACAGAGGAGAAGCCCTATGTTTGCATGGAGTGTGAACAAGGCTTTACTTGGAAGTCACATCTCCTCATACACCAGAGGACACATTCAGGGGAGAAACCCTATGTTTGCAGGGAGTGTGAATGAGGCTTTGCACGGAAGTCATATCTCCTCATACACCAGAGGACACACACAGGGGAGAAACCCTATGTTTGCAAAGGTGTGTGAGCGAGGCTTTGCACAGAAGCCAAATCTCTTCATACACCATAGGACACACTCAGAGGAGAAACCTTATGTTTGCAGGGACTGTGAGAGAGGCTTTGCACGGAAGTCACATATCCTCATACACCAGAGAACACATTCAGGGGAAAAGCCCTATGTTTGCAGGGAGTGTAAACGAGGCTTTGCACGGAAGTCACATCTCCTCAGACATCAGAGGACACACTCAGGAGAGAAGCCCTATGTTTGTAGGGAGTGTGAGAGAGGACTTTGCATGGAAGTCAGATCTCCTCAGACAGCAGAGAAAACACTCAAGGGAGAAGCATTATGTTTTCAAGAGTGTAGTGAGTTATTAGCATAAAATTGCATCTACACAGCCATAGCTATTACATGGGTCATAATCCCACCTCTGAAGAGACTTCAGAAGGAGTCTACTGACCCCTTCCCTCCCAAGAGTGTAATTTATACAGAAGTAACTGGTTAAACAAATTCTTCACTTTCATAACAAGAGATGAGCAAGACAAACAGTTTCTTAAGTGCTATGGAAATGTCAACACCAATCTCCTCCATGGTTCTCCAAGCCTCCTGTTCCAATAAATCTTATCTTCATAAAACTTTGAAGCTCACATACCTCATTTCCCCTGTCACTTGAACCAGAGTTCCAGGAGAGCAACAGAGAACTCACACTGTCATGCATAGAAACTCAACACCTGGAAATGTGGAAGACTGGAGTCAATCTACTTAGCTTACTGCCCAGGGAGAGAGATTTGAGACAGACTCACCAGGAAAGGAATTTCCTTGACTCCCAGGAAGTGGAGCCTTTTCTCCTAGTAGGCTCACAACCCTCCTCCCTTGGCTTCTCTTGGTTCCTGTCATGATTTCCTTTGACCTCTGTGTCTCAGTGGTGCAAATCAGGGTGGAACATGTGTGTGTGCATGTCTGTGTACCTGGCTCAGTCTGGGCACCTGGTCTTCCACACTCTCTCCTCACTGGCCTCTACAGGGTGAGCATCTCATGGTGCATACCACATGGACTACAGATCATTCAGTAGTTGCTTTGAATCTCAGCTCTGCCCTCACCAGCTTGTGCAACCTAAGGCAAGATTCTCAACTTCCATTTTTCTGTATTTTAATCTATAAAATGAGAATGGTGCCTGACCAGGCAGTGGTGCAGTGCATAGAGCCCTAAACTGGAATGCAGAGGACCCAGATTCAAAACCCCAAGGTTGCCAGCTTGAGCACTTGTTCACCAGCTTGATTGAGCTTGGGGTTGCAGGCTTCAGCAGTGGAATCATAGACATGACCCCAGAATCACTGCCTTGAGCCCAAGGTTGCTGGATTGAGCAAGAGGTCATTCATTGTGCTGTAGCCTCCTGGTCAAGGCACATATGAGAGCAATCAATGAACAACTAAGGTGCCCCAAGAAAGAATTGATGCTTCTCATTTTTCTTCCTTCCTATCTTTCCCTATCTATTCTCTCTGTCTCTCTTGCAAAAAAGAAAAGGAAAAAATTGCTTCTCTCTATCCACTCTCTAAAACAAGTTAAATATATAAGTAAATAAAAAGACTGGACTTGCCTGATCAAGGCACATATGAAAGTTGATGCTTTCTGCTCCTCCCACCTTCTCCCTCCCCCCTCTACACTGTCTAAAATAAATTTTAAAAATAAATAAAGAAGATGTGGCACATATACACTATGGAATACTACTCAGCCATAAGAAATGATGACAGATCATTTACAGCAAAATAGTGGGATCTTGATAACATTATACGAAGTGAAATAAGTAAATCAGAAAAAACCAGGAACTGCATTATTCCATACGTAGGTGGGACATAAAAGTGAGACTAAGAGACATTGATGAGTGTGGTGGTTATGGGGGAGGGGGGGAGAGGGAAAGGGGGGAGGGGTAGGGGCACAGAGAAAACTAGATAGAAGATGACAGAGGACAATCTGACTTTGGGTGATGGGTATGCAACATAATTGAATGACAAGATAACCTGGACATGTTATCTTTGAATATATGTATCCTGATTTATTGATGTTGCCCCATTAAAAAAATAAAATTCTTAAAAAAAATTGCTCCACTGTCAGTCTGTAGCAATGGAGAACTTCATTCTTAGAATGAAGTTTGGAGGGTGACATCACGGAAATGGCGCCGTGAGAAGCGCATCCAACAGCTCTCCCCTAAATCACAACAAATTTATCAACTAGAAACAGAAAAATTTATCCTCGGAGCATTCCGGAGTTCCACACAAACTGAAAGCAAAAGGACTGTTATCACTTGAATCTGAGAGACGAGGGTGTGGAGGAAGCTACCGCAGCGACGCTCATTCAAGCCGCCAGGTAGTGCGCCTGCGGTGAGTCAGCCCATATACTTGGGAACCGCGAGCTACCACGAGCGGCCGAAGCAAGCCCCCGCGAGCTGCCGCGAGCCCCCGCGAACCGCCACCGCGAGCGGCTGCCACGAGCCGCCACGCGCGCGCCCAGTCCGGTTGAGCAACGCTGACGTTCCCAGCGGCCCGCACACTGCGAGTGGGGGTCGCCGGCGACCGGTGCCCGGAGCGCCCCATTCGCACGTGTGCCTTGGGCATTCCACGTGCCCAGGGCGCCCTACTGGCCCGCACACCCAGGGGGCTCCATTATCCTGCACCTGGTGTGGTCCAGCCGCCAGCGGCGGGGCGAGCGGGAGAGGCTTGGGAGATTCTCTCCGTGGGCGGGGCACCTCACCCAGCCATTCAAGCTAACAATCAAGCGTTGGGGGAGGGGCACGCGCAGGCAGCCTAAAATACCTTCGGAAACACAGCTGCGACCCAAT
Source organism: Saccopteryx bilineata (assembly GCF_036850765.1). Lineage (NCBI taxonomy): Eukaryota > Metazoa > Chordata > Mammalia > Chiroptera > Emballonuridae > Saccopteryx > Saccopteryx bilineata. The sequence continues at coordinate 24,343 of NW_027095627.1, read as the reverse complement.
CACTGAAATTAGCTTAACCCATAAAATCTGCGCACCCTCGGTTCTAATTGATAAGATCTCTCTCAGTTCAGCGATCCAAGACAAGAGGCGTGGTATTTTTTAGTGCCTCTCGCTAAAGGGGCGGGGGCAACTTCTGATTGATAGAGCCTCCATATTCAGGGATAAACGCTAACAAGAAGGACTTGGCAGATAATAAGGTCTATACTACACTAGTCGTAAGCAGAGACTAGTGCCTCTTCTTCCCTGCCAAAACAGGCTACAAAGCGTGGAAAGCCTGGGTTGAGAGGTCCAACTAAATGATAGGCGCTGAACAGTCACTATGACAACAATTGACTCCCACCACCGCCTGATTACACTGGAGGCCCTGACTGTCAGAGCCTTTCCCAAAGCCATGCAATGAGTGGGGATAGAGTGGGGATTTCCCAGCTCTTTGAGCCTCTTACTCCCCAGGCAGAAGCAGTTGCTGCCTTATAGCTGGATCACCAGGCTGCTAATTCAGAAAGGGGGGACTAGGAGAGAGAATCCAGGAAAGCAAACTCTCTCATCGTTGGACCCTGCAAACGCCAACAAGCCTTTACTTCCAGCAAGACTAAAGCCAATTATATGACATTGCCATAGAATCCCATCAACTGCAAATCCCTACCTAAGAGTGACACAGGGGCAGAGCCAGGGGTACAGAGTCACCGACTAGGAAGAGGGAGAGAAAAGAAAAAGGAAGAAGTTAACCTCTCAAAATCAAGAAAAACCCACAGACTTTACAACTTGATCCACTAATTTTTTTTGTTGTTGTTGTTTGTTTCTTCTATCTTATTGCCTTTATTTCCTCCACTTCGGTCCTTCTATTCTCTGCCCATCTTATGCTTCCCCTTTCTTGAACTACACTACCCATGAGTGTTGCATTTTATTTTTCTTCTTCATCCTCACACTCCTTTAAGGTTATACTCCAAAACACTTAACTCTCACTCTCTCCTCTTTTGTTTATTTTTTTGTTTTTTTTTGTCTTGCTTTATTTTGTTTTTTTCTCTTCCTATTTTATTTCTTCCTTCGTTTTTCTCTTTTTCTTATTTTTTCCTTTCTATTTGTTTTTTCTTTTCTCATTTTACTTTCCTCCCATATAATCCTCAATCACAAACAAATTAGTTAATTTGGGACTCAAGGCTTTTTTTTGGCTTTATTTCTCTTTTTTGATTTTTTTTTCTCTTGTTTGTTTATTTTTGTGGCATTTTGGGTCCTCTTAACCCAAGGTCTCCATAGTATTTAGTCTTCGCTCCACTTAATACAACAGATTTTTACTTATTATTTTTATTTTTTCTTCTTTATTATTCTTTTTTGGTCCTTTTTTCTGATTCCCTCTTATCCCTCTCATTATATCTCTTAGTTGACCATCACTTACAAGCAAATCATCTTATGCTTGTCTAAGATTTTCTTCCTTTTTTTTTTTTTTTGCATTTAGTAGGTCCCTACTCCCTTTTTTTGCCCCTTGAACTCTTCACCCCAAATCAGACCCTCCATTATAGGCATGATATTTCCCTGAGGAGGGGAGAGGAGGGAAAGAGAAGAGAGAAAAAAAGGAGGAAATAATAAATTATTACTGTTTTTTTTGTGGGGTGTTTTACCCTTTTCTTTTTGTTTTACTCTTTATTAATTCTAATTAGTGCTATCAATAAGACCACACTCAGATGCCGATAAGAAAGAAGAAATCGAATATTATGGATACAAAAGAAAGAGAGGTAACGCAAATAGATGTGGAAAAATCTATGGAGAAAAGACTTAACATATTGGAAGCCTTGGAGCTAAATGACACAGAATTTAAAATAGAAATCTTAAAAATACTCAGAGATATACAAGAAAACACAGAAAGGCAATATAGGGAGATCAGAAAACAACTCAATGAACACAAAGAATATATTACCAAGGAAATTGAAACTATAAAAACAAATCAAACAGAAATGAAAAACTCAATTCACGAGCTGAAAAACGAGGTAACAAGCTTAGCTAACAGAACAGCCAAGATTGAAGATAGGATTAGTGAAATAGAAGACAAGCAACTTGAGGCACAAAAGACAGAAGAAGAAAGAGACTCAAAAATAATAAAAAATGAGAAAGACCTACAGGAATTGTCTGACTCCATCAGAAAGAATAACATAAGAATAATAGGTATATCAGAAGGAGAAGAGAAAGAAAATGGAATGGAGAATATACTCAAACAAATAATAGACGAGAACTTCCCAAGCCTGTGGAAGGAACTAAAGCCTCAAATTCAAGAAGCAAACAGAACACCAAGTTTTCTTAACCCCAACAAACCCACTCCAAGGCACATCATAATAAAGATGACACAAACCAATGACAAAGAAAAAATTCTCAAGGCAGCCAGGGAAAAGAAGAGTACAACATATAAAGGAAGGCCTATTAGATTATCATCAGATTTCTCAGCAGAAACTCTACAAGCTAGAAGAGAGTGGACCCCAATATTTAAAGCCCTGAAAGAGAGGAACTTTCAGCCAGGAATACTATACCCATCAAAGCTATCCTTCAAGTATGAAGGAGATATGAAAACATTCACAAATACAGAAAAGATGAGAGAATTTATCAACAGAAAGCCCCCACTCCAGGAAATACTAAGGGGGGTTTTCCAACCAGATTCAAAGAACAAAAGAAAACAACACCACAAGTAACAGCTCCACCAAGAACACAATAAAACCAAACTTAAACTGTGACAACAAAGGAAAAAAAAAGGGGACAGGATGGAGATTAACAGTAGCAAAGTATGATGAAGTGCAGAAATACTTATAAGATAGGGTACTACAATGAATATGGTAGGTACCCTTTTCATTACTTAATGGTAACCACCCTTAAAAAAACCACCACAAAAACACTTGACTTAAAAAAGGTAGCAACAGAGGAAAGAAGTATGGAACACAAACAAACAAAAACAAATGATAGAAAAACAAAAGAGAAGAATCAAACAAGATACAAAACTAACAGAAAGCAATTTATAAAATGGCAGTAGGGAACCCACAAGTGTCAATAATTACACTAAATGTAAATGGATTAAACTTACCAATAAAAAGACACAGAGTAGCAGAATGGATTAAAAAAGAAAATCCAACTATATGCTGCCTACAAGAAACACATCTAAGCAACAAGGATAAAAACAAATTAAAGGGAAAGGCTGGAAAACAATATTCCAAGCAAACAACACCCAAAAAAAAGCAGGTGTAGCAATACTCATATCTAATAATGCTGACTACAGGACAGAAAAAGTACTCAGAGACAAAAATGGTCATTTCATAATGAATAAGGGGACATTGAATCAAGAAGACATAACAATCCTTAATATATATGCACCAAACCAAGGAGCACCAAAATATATAAGACAGCTACTTATTGACCTTAAAACAAAAACTAACAAAAATACAATCATACTTGGAGACCTCAATACACCGCTGACGGCTCTAGATCGGTCATCCAAACAGAGAATCAATAAAGATATAGTGGCCTTAAATGAAATACTAGAACACCTGGATATGATAGACATCTACAGGACACTTCATCCCAAAGCGACAGAGTATACATTTTTCTCTAGTGTACATGGAACATTCTCAAGAATTGACCATATGTTGGGCCACAAAGACAATATCAGCAAATTTAGAAAAATTGAAATTGTACCAAGCATATTTTCTGATGATAAAGCCTTGAAACTAGAATTCAACTGCAAAAAAGAGGGGGAAAAACCTACAAAAATGTGGAAACTAAACAACATACTTCTAAAAAATGAATGGGTCAAAGAAGAAATAAGCGCAGAAATCAAAAGATATATACAGACAAATGAAAATGAAAATACTACATATCAGAATCTCTGGGATGCAGCAAAAGCAGTAATAAGAGGAAAGCTCATATCACTTCAGGCCTATATGAACAAACAAGAGAGAGCCGAAGTAAACCACTTAACTTCACACCTTAAGGAACTAGAAAAAGAAGAACAAAGACAACCCAAAACCAGCCGAAGAAAGGAGATAATAAAAATCAGAGCAGAAATAAATGAAATAGAGAACAGAAAAACTATAGAAAAAATCAATAAAACAAGGAGCTGGTTCTTTGAAAAGATCAACAAAATTGACAAACCCTTGGCAAGACTCACCAAGGAAAAAAGACACAGGACTCAAATAAATAAAATCCAAAATGAAAGAGGAGAGATCACCACAGACATCATAGAAATACAAAGAATTATTGTAGAATACTATGAAAAATTATATGCCACCAAATACAACAATCTAGAAAAAATGGATAAATTCCTAGAACAATACAACCTTCCTAGACTGAGTCATGAAGAAGCAGAAAGCCTAAACAGACCAATCAGCAGGGAGGAAATAGAAAAAACTATTAAAAATCTCCCCAAAAATAAAAGTCCAGGCCCAGACGGTTATACTAGTGAATTCTATCAAACATTCAAAGAAGACTTGGTTCCTATTCTACTCAAAGTCTTCCAAAAAATTGAAGAAGAAGCAATACTTCCAAACACATTTTATGAGGCCAACATAACCCTCATACCAAAACCTGGCAAGGATGGCACAAAGAAATAAAACTACAGACCAATATCTCTAATGAATACAGATGCTAAAATACTAAACAAAATACTGGCAAACCGAATACAACAACATATTAAAAAAATAGTACATCATGATCAAGTGGGATTCATCCCAGAATCTCAAGGATGTTCAACATACGTAAAACGGTTAACATAATACACCATATCAACAAAACAAAGAACAAAAACCACATGATCTTATCAATAGATGCAGAAAAGGCTTTTGATAAAATACAACACAATTTTATGTTTAAGACTCTCAACAAAATGGGTATAGAAGGAAAATATCTCAACATGATAAAGGCCATATATGATAAACCATCAGCCAACATCCTATTAAATGGCATAAAAATGAGGACTTTCTACCTTAAATCAGGAACAAGACAGGGTTGTCCACTCTCTCCACTCTTATTCAACGTGGTGCTAGAAGTTCTGGCCAGAGCAATCAGACAAGACAAAGAAATAAAAGGCATCCATATCGGAAAAGAAGAAGTAAAGCTATCACTTTTTGCTGATGATATGATCCTATACATCGAAAACCCGAAGGACTCCACAAAAGATTATTAGAAACAATAAACCAATACAGTAAGGTTGCAGGATACAAAATTAACATACAAAAGTCCATAGCCTTTTTATATGCCAACAATAAAATATTAGAAAACGAACTCAAAAAAATAATCCCCTTCACGATTGCAACAAAAAAAATAAAATACCTAGGAATAAACATAACAAAGAACGTAAAGGACCTATATAATTAAAATTACAAAGCATTGTTAAGGGAAATCGAAAAAGATACAATGAGATGGGAAAATATTCCTTGTTCTTGGATAGGAAGAATAAATATAATCAAAATGGCCATATTACCCAAAGCAATATACAAATTTAATGCAATTCCCATCAAAATCCCTATGAGATTTTTTAAAGAAATGGAAAAAAAATCATCAGATTTATATGGAACTATAAAAAACCCCGAATAGCCAAAACAATCCTAAGGAAAAAGAATGAACCTGGGGGCATTACAATACCTGACTTTAAACTATATTATAGGGCCACGATAATCAAAACAGCATGGTATTGGCAAAAAAATAGACACTCAGACCAATGGAACAGAATAGAAAGCCCAGAAATAAAACCACATATATATGGTCAAATAATCTTTGATAAAGGGGCCAACAACACACAATGGAGAAAAGAAAGCCTCTTCAACAAATGGTGTTGGGAAAACTGGAAAGCCACATGCAAAAGAATGAAACTCGACTACAGCCTGTCCCCGTGTACTAAAATTAATTCAAAATGGATCAAAGACCTAAATATAAGACCTGAAACAATAAAGTACATAGAAGAAGACATAGGTACTAAAATCATGGACCTGGGTTTTAAAGAACATTTTATGAACTTGACTCCAATGGCAAGAGAAGTGAAGGCAAAGATAAATGAATGGGACTACATCAGAATTAAAAGTTTTTGCTCAGCAAGAGAAACTGATATCAAAATAAACAGACAGCCAACTATATGGGAACTGATATTTTCAAACGACAGCTCATATAAGGGCCTAATATCCAAAATTTACAAAGAACTCATAAAACTCAACAACAAACAAACAAACAATCCAATAAAAAAATGGGAAGACCACATGAACAGACACTTTTCCCAGGAAGAGATACAAATGGCCAACAGATATATGAAAAGATGCTCAGCTTCATTAGTTATTAGAGAAATGCAAATCAAAACTACAATGAGATACCACCTCACTCCTGTTAGATTAGCTATTATCAACAAGACGGGTAATAGCAAATGTTGGAGAGGCTGTGGAGAAAAAGGAACCCTCATTCACTGTTGGTGGGACTGTAAAGTAGTACAACCATTATGGAGGAAAGTATGGTGGTTCCTCAAAAAACTGCAAATAGAACTACCTTATGACCCAGCAATCCCTCTACTGGGTATATACCCCAAAACCTCAGAAACATTGATACGTGAAGACACATGTAGCCCCATGTTCATTGCAGCACTGTTCACAGTGGCCAAGACATGGAAACAACCAAAAAGCCCTTCAATAGAAGACTGGATAAAGAAGATGTGGCACATATACACTATGGAATACTACTCAGCCATAAGAAATGATGACATCAGATCATTTACAGCAAAATGGTGGGATCTTGATAACATTATAAGGAGTGAAATAAGCAAATCAGAAAAAAACAAGAACTACATGATTCCATACATTGGTGGAACATAAAAATGAGACTAAGAGACATGGACAAGAGTGTGGTGGTTACCAAGGGTGGGGGGGGAGGGAGGACATGGGAGGGAGGGAGAGGGTTAGGGGGAGGGGGAGGGGCACAGAGAACTAGATAGAGGGTGACGGAGGACAATTTGACTTTGGGCGAGGGGTTTGCAACATAATTTGATGACAAAATAACCTAGACATGTTTTCTTTGAATATATGTACCCTGATTTATTAATGTCATCCCATTACCATTAATAAAAATTTATTAAAAAAAAAAAAGAAGTTTGGAGTCATTTTGGCTCAAAAAAGATCCTAAAAACTCCCTGTTTTCATGTTTCTTATGTTAACAAGACCAAGCACCTAACTTTGTAAAAATAAGCTCTGCCTGATGTATCATTAGGAAATGACAAATTCAGACTACAATAATACAACATTCACACCTATTAGAACTGCCAAACTCCAAATATGACAGCACCAATGTTCTCATGCATTCACTGTTTAACTCTTTAATGTCCCCTGACTGAGGATCAAGCCTACATCCTTGGTGTATCAGAATGATGCTCTAACTAACTGAGCTATCTGGTGAGGGCATAACCATGGGTTTCATCCAACGCTCATTTAGGGATAGAAAATAATCTTTCAGAACCAATAGATTACCACAAAAAAAGAAAGTACAGAGATAGAAAAGATACTTAACATAAGCAGGTAAGTGGATCAATGGAGGAAGCAGGGGCAGGTCCCCTCTTCCCTGAGGAGGAAGGAACAAGAAGAATGCAAGGGAACGGAGCCAGCAGGGGTAATGGAGTCAGCCAGTTCTAGATTAACTACTTCCTACAGTTCTCTGAAAGGGTTTCTGGGGCCACTTGCTGCACAAAGCAAAGAAGATAGAACTTATCTGAAAACCACTTCCCCTTTTCATTTCTTAAAAGCTTTTAAGAAACTGTGTTTACATACCTTAATTGAAAAAATTTCTATACATCCTCTGAATCTACCTAAACTCACCTCCCATCCTAGAGTCATGGGAGTGACATGTACCTTTAGACCAGGGGTCTCAAACTCAACTCAGCATTTGGGACGCAGAGCAAGATCACAGCCGTTCGGCGGGCCGCACTAGGTCTACAAAAGGCAACTGTTACACAACACTTTTTTCACTGCAGTTGAAAACAAAAATAAATCAGTACAACAAGCACAATCGTACATGCAGTTTACTCAGTGTCACAAAATGACCAGAAACTGTAGTTCGCATCACAACTGCTGTTAACTAAGCTAATATCTAGCTAGGATGCTAGAGAAATGAAAAATACAAGTAGGCCCCTAGGCTTACTTAATTTTATCCAAAATATTTTGAACTTCGTGGATTAGTCTGCGGGCTGCACAAAATTGTTTGGTGGGCCGCATGCGGCCTGTGGGCTGCGAGTTTGAGACCCCTGCTCTAGACAAAGGGATCACAAGCCCCTTGCATTAAAACCTCTATTCTGTGGCCCAGGCCAGTTGGCTCAGTGGTAGAGGGTCAGCCTGGCGTGCGGAAATCCCAGGTTTGATTTCCGGCCAGGGCACACAGGAGAAGGGCCCATCTGCTTCTCCACCCCTCCCCTTCACCTTCCTCTCTGTCTCTCTCTTCCCCTCCCTCAGCGAGGCTCCATTGGAGCAAAGATGGCCCGGGCGCTGGGGATGGCTCCTTGGCCTCTGCCCAGGCGCTAGAGTGGCTCTGGTCGCAACGAGTGATGCCCCGAAGGGTGTGCTGGGTGGATCCTGGTGGGCGTGCCAGGTGGATCCCGGTCGGGTGCATGCGGGAGTCTGTCTGACTGTCTGTCCCCATTTCCAGCTTCAGAAAAATACAAAAAAAACCCAAAACACCTCTATTCTGTAAAAAGTATATAAGATGTAAGAAATCTAACTTTGGGGAGTACGTGTTTGGTTGCCTGTTTTGCAGTCACACTGCTCTGCCAGCTAAATAAATTCTACTTCCTTCATCAAGCTGTCTGAGCATTTTTGCCCTCCTTTGATTTCTGCCAGCCAGCCACTGGCATATAATGCACTGTACCCACCTGTGTTCCTCCTGAGCACCACTGATGTGTTGTTCTCAAGATGCACATGAACTAACAGCAGAGACACACACTGGGGACACATTGACAAGGGACCATATTGCACTATAAAGGAAGTGACAGCAATCTTCAAAAGTTTGAAATTACATAACTTATGTTTTCTCCTCTCCTGACAGTTAATCTTGAAATCATTAGTAACAGATAAGCCAGGAAGTCCTTATACTTACACTTATAAAATACAATTTTAAATAACCTATAACATACATTGCAATTAGATTTCTAAAATTATTTCATCAACTGAAGGATAGTAATAATTTAAAAAACCTATGATGCTCTGACCAGATGGCTCAGTGCATGGAGTGTCCTCCCTGTGTGCAGGTTGTGATTTTAGTTACAGGTCTCATCACCTAAAAGAAGTAACCAAGGAGTACACAACTAAATGGAACAACTAATTGAAAAAAAATGATTTTTTGCTTCTCTTTCTCTCTCAAATCAATGTAAAAAATATAAAACTCCAATGGAAAAAGCTGTGATAGACCTGAAACATGCCTAGTGTATTTCCCTCAACAGAAAGGCAGAAAATAAGGAAAGAAAAGTGAAGTAAAAAATCCAGATATCTCTTTGAACCATGTATTTATTTTTCACCTAGAAATGACTACCTTTTTTTTACCATCAACAATCTAATTCTGCACCTCACAGTGTTTCCAGCCCAGTTCTGTCTCCCATGGTGCCTCCCCGACACTGGAACCATTTCCCTCTCACTTCCCCAAAGCACATGACTGGCAGTGCCTTGGAGAAACTCCTCCCAAACCTGAACCAGAGGGCTGAGACAATGCACATCTCAGAACACAATGGATTTTACTGTGTCATCAAGCCTACAAATATTGGAGCCTCCTATCAGATTTGACTAAATGGAACCTTGAGACTTCTCCCTGGAGCAAGTATTCTGAGTTTTATAGAATAGAATCTCCCATTCACTTTGCTCTCTTTCCCCATTCATATCTACCTTCCTGCCAACATGAACACAACAATCAATACTGAACAGACACCAGAGTCCTTAGACAGAATCAGGGCCCCGTGGACTCTAGATGACTTGAACTGAGCACTGCACCAACCCCCAAGCCAAAAAGGGGACTTGGCACCAAACACTCATCTACAGACCCAACCAAGACTAGGACATACCCATGCCAGAAACTGACATGGCACCTTGGACACCAGAATTCATACATCATGCCCTAGAACTGGAGCTGCTTGTGGGACCCACACTGGAACTCAGATATGAGGTTAGAGGCACAACAGAATACAGATTCAATGACCAACCCTGGAGACAGATTCCTGATCTGTAAACAAGACCCCATATCCGAACTTCAGACATGGAACCAAAGGACAGACCTCACTTGCTAAATGACAGGTGCAGGAGCTGAACCTGATACTTACAATGCAAACACAGCCAGGACTTTATAAAGGGCATCTCATGACTCCCTAAGTCCAAGCAGCGAGCATCAAAATATATTTCACTACCAATGTAAATGTAGAATAGAGAAACATCACTAGCAGCCCTACCACATTCTACAAACCCCTACTAAAATAAACCAAGTAACTGACAGAGGGAACAGAAATGAAGCTTACCCTTAGCTGATACATGTCCATGATCTGTCCAGGACTTAATGCCCCAGCCATTCATGTCACATGCCTGGCTCATTGACACTGGGGGGAATGAAATAAAAATATGTCCTTATACTTTGAAAGTTCTATAGCTGGGGAGTGACGTCACAGAAATGGCGCCGTGAGCAGCATGTATGACAGATCTCCCCAAAATCTCAACAAATTTATCAACTGGAAACAGAAAAATTTATCCTCGGAGCATTCCGGAGTTCCACACACACTGAAGGTGAAAGGGCTGTTATCACTTGAATCTGAGAAATGGGACAGAGCTGAGGGTGTGGAGGAAGCTAACTACTGCACGGAAATTTATTCAAGCTGAGGACAGTGTGCCTGTGGTGACTCAATCCACTGCAACAGCCCGCACACACTCAGGGATCAACAGCCTGAGCACTGCAAACAGCTGCCCACGTGCCGTGAGAAACCATGTGCGCACCCTGTGCTGCGGTCCGGTCGCAGAGCGAGCTCCCCTGCACCTCGAGCGTCCCCAGCCACCCCATCCGCTCACGTGCCCTGAACGTCCCATTCACCCATGCGCCCAGAGCACCCCACTCGCCCACACACCCAGAGTGCCCCATTCTCCCACGCACCCAGTGCACCTCAGCCAACAGCGACAAGGCAAGTGTGTAGGGTGCTGAAGCTATCTTCCCTACACTGGAGCTTCTCTCCATGGGTGGGGCACCTCACCCAGCCATTCAAGCTAACAATCAAACATTGGGGAAGGGGCGCAGGCAGCTTGAAATACTTTCTGGAGCACAGCTGCGGATGCAATTATTGAAATTATCAATAGCTTAACTCACGAAATCTGTGCACCCACGGGACTCTAATTGATAAGATCTCTCTCAGTTCAGCAATCCAAGACAAGAGGCGTGATATTTTTTAGGTCCTCTTGCTAAAGGGGCGGGGGCAACTTCTGATTGACAGAGCCTTCATATTCAGGGATATATGCTAATAAGAGGGATTTGGCAGATGTTAAGATCTATGCAGCAAGCATGACTAGTGCCTCTTCTTCCCAGCCAAAACAGGCTACAAAGTGTGGAAAGCCTGGGTTGAGTGGTCCAACTGAATGCTAGGTGCTGAACAGTCCTAGAGGCTTATTGAAAGTCACCTTGACAACAATTGGCTTATTGAAAGTCACCTTGACAACAATTGGCTCCCAGCCCCGCCTGATTATGATGGAGGCTCTGACTGCCAGAGCCTTACCCAGAGCCTTGTGCCGAGTGGGGATAGAGTGGAAATTTCCCAGCTTTTGAGCATCTTACTCCCCAGGCAGAAGCAGTGGCAGCCTCATAGCTGGATCACCAGGCTGCTAATTCAGGAAAGGGAGACTAGGAGAGAGGCTCTGGGAAAGCAAACTCTCTCATTGTTGGACCCTGCAAATGCCAACTAGCCTTGACTACCAACGAGACTAAAGCCAATTATATGACATTGCCATAGAATCCCATCAACTGCAAATTCCTACCTAAATGAGACACAGGGGCAGAGCCTGGGGTACAGAGTCACCGACCAGGAAGAGGGAGAAAAAAGAAAAAGAAAGAAGTTAACCTCTCAAAATCAAGAAAAATCCACAGACTTTATAACTTGTTCCACTATTTTTTTTGTTGTTGTTTGTTTCTTCTATCTTATTGCCTTTATTATTATTATTTCTATTTCATCCACCTTGGTCCTTTTATTCTCTGCCCATCTTATTCTTCCCTTGTCTTGAACTACACTACCCATGAGTGGTACATTTTATTTCTTTTCTTCATCCTTACTCTCCTTTAGGGTTACACTCCAAAACCCTTAACTCTCACACTCTCCTCCCCCTTTTTTTTTCTTTTCCTTTTTTTCTTCCTTCATTTTTCTCTTTTTCTTATTTCTCCCTTTCTATTTGTTTCTTTTCTCCTTTTACTTTCCCTCCCATTCAATCATCAATCACAAAAAAATTATTTAATTTGGGACTCAAGTTTTGTGGGTATTTTTGCTTTTGTTTTTGGGTTTTCTTTGTTTGTTTGTTTTTATGGCACTCTGGGTACTTTTTACTTTGCTTTTTAACTCATTAGCATTCCTCCCAACCCAAGGTCTCCATTGTATTTAGTCTTTGCTCCACTTAATACAACAGATTTTTACTTATTTTTATTTCTTATTTAATTATTATTTTTTCTCCTTTTTACTGTTTCCTTCTTATCCCTCTCATTATATCTCTTAGTCGACCATCACTTACAAGCAAATCATTTTATACTTGTCTAAGGTTTTCTCCTTTCTTTGCATTTAGTAGGTCCCTACTCCCTTTTTTGCCCCTTGAACTCTTCACACCAAATCAGGCCCTCCATTATAGGCAGTTTTTGTTCCATTTAGCATAATATAATTCACAGGTCATCATGATATTTCCCTAAGGAAGGGAGAGCAGGAGAAGAGAAGAAAGAAAAGAGGAGGAAATAATAAATTATTACTGTTTTTTGTGGGGTGTTTTTCCTTTTTTCCTTTTTTTGCTTTTTATTCTTTATTAATTCTAATTAGTGCTATCAACAAGAACACCCTCAGATGCCAATAAGAAAAAGAAAAATATTATGGATACAAAAGATAGAGAGGTAACACAAATAGATGTGGAAAAATCTATGGAAAAAAATTAACATATTGGAAACCTTGGAGCTAAATGACAGAGAATTTAAAACAGAAATCCTAAAAATACTCAGAGATATACAAGAAAACACAGAAAGGCAATTTACGGAGCTCAGAAAACAATGATCACAAAGAATATATTACCAAGGAAATTGAAACTATAAAAACAAATCAAACAGAAATGAAAAACTCAATTCACGAGCTGAAAAACGAGGTAACAATCTTAGCTAATAGAACAGCCCAGATAGAAAGTACGATTAGTGAAATAGAAGACAAGCAACTTGAGGCACAAAAGACAGAAGAAGAAAGAGACTCAAAAATAAAAAAAACTAGAAAGCCCTACAGGAATTGTTTGACTCCATCAGAAAGAATAACATAAGAATAATAGGTATATCAAAGGGAGAAGAGAAAGAAAATGGAATGGAGAATATACTCAAACAAATAATAGACTAGAACTTCCCAAGCCTGTGGAAAGAACTAAAGCCTCAAATTCAAGAAGCAAACAGAACACCAAGTTTCCTTAACCCCAACAAACCCACTCCAAGGCACATCATAATGAAGATGGCACAAACCAAAGAAAAAATTCTCAAGGCAGCCAGGGAAAAGAAGAGTACAACATATAAAGGAAGGCCTATTAGATTATCATCAGATTTCTCAGCAGAAACTCTACAAGCTAGAAGAGAGTGGACCCCAATATTTAAAGCCCTGAAAGAGAGGAACTTTCAGCCAAGAATACTATACCCATCAAAGCTATCCTTCAAGTACGAAGGAGATATAAAAACATTCACAAATACAGAAAAGATGAGGGAATTTATCATCAGAAAGCCCCCACTCCAGGAAATACTAAAGGGGGTTTTCCAACCAGATTCAAAGAACAAAACAAAACAAAACTACAAGTAACAGCTCCACCAAAAACACAATAAAACCAAATTTATACTGTGACAACAGAAGAAAAAGGGGGGGAGAGGATGAAGATTAACAGTAGCAAAGGACGATGAAGCACAGAAATACTCATAAGATAGGGTACTACAATGAATATGGTAGGTACCCTTTTCATTACTTAATGGTAACCACCCTTGAAAAAACCACCACAAAAACACTTGACTTATAAAAGGTAGCAACAGAGGAAAGAAGTATGGAATACAAACAAACAAAAACAAATGATAGAAAAACAAAAGAGAAGAATCAAACAAGATACAAAACTAACAGAAAGCAATTTATAAAATGGCAATAGGGAACCCACAAGTGTCAATAATTACACTAAATGTAAATGGCTTAAACTTACCAATAAAAAGACACAGAGTAGCAGAATGGATTAACAAAGAAAATCCAACTGTATGCTGCCTATAAGAAACACATCTAAGCAACAAGGATAAAAACAAATTAAAGGGAAAGGCTGGAAAACAATACTCCAAGCAAACACCACCCACAAAAAAAGCAGGTGTAGCAATACTCATTTCTAATAATGCTGACTACAAGACAGAAAAAGTACTCAGAGACAAAAATGGTCATTTCATAATGATTAAGGGGACACTGAATCAAGAAGACATAACAATCCTTAATATATATGCACCAAACCAAGGAGCACCAAAATATATAAGACAGCTACTTATTGACCTTAAAACAAAAACTGACAAAAATACAATCATACTTGGAGACCTCAATACACCGCTGACGGCTCTAGATCAGTCATCCAAACAGAGAATCAATAAAGATATATTGGCCTTAAATGAAATACTAGAACACCTGGATATGATAGACATCTACAGGACACTTCATCCCAAAGCGACAGAGTATACATTTTTCTCTAGTGTACATGGAACATTCTCAAGAATTGACCATATGTTGGGCCACAAAGACAATATCAGCAAATTTAGAAAAATTGAAATTGTACCAAGCATATTCTCTGATCATAAAGCCTTGAAACTAGAATTCAACTGCAAAAAAGAGGGGAAAAACCCACAAAAATGTGGAAACTAAACAACATACTTCTAAAAAATGAATGGGTCAAAGAAGAAAAAAGCGCAGAGATCAAAAGATATATACAGACAAATGAAAATGACAATACGACATATCAGAATCTCTGGGATGCAGCAAAAGCAGTAATAAGAGGAAAGTTCATATCACTTCAGGCCTATATGAACAAACAAGAGAGAACCCAAGTAAACCACTTAACTTCACACCTTAAGGAACTAGAAAAAGAAGAACAAAGACAACCCAAAACCAGCCGAAGAAAGGAGATAATAAAAATTAGAGCAGAAATAAATAAAATAGAGAACAGAAAAGTATAGAAAAAATCAATAAAACAAGGAGCTGGTTCGTTGAAAAGATCAACAAAATTGACAAACCCTTGGCAAGACTCACCAAGGAAAAAAGGCATAGGACTCAAATAAATAAAATCCAAAATGAAAGAGGAGAAATCACCACAGACATCATAGATATACAAAGAATTATTGTAGAATACTATGAAAAACTATATGCCACAAAATTCAACAATCTAGAAGAAATGGATAAATTCCTAGAACAATACAACCTTCCTAGACTGAGTCATGAAGAAGCAGAAAGCCTAAACAGACCAATCAGCAGGGAGGAAACAGAAAAAACTATTAAAAACCTCCCCAAAAATAAAAGTCCAGGCCCAGACGGTTATACTAGTGAATTCTATCAAACATTCAAAGAAGACTTGGTTCCTATTCTACTCAAAGTCTTCCAAAAAATTGAAGAAGAAGCAATACTTCCAAACACATTTTATGAGGCCAACATAACCCTCATACCGAAACCTGGCAAGGATGGCACAAAGAAAGAAAACTACAGACCAATATCTCTAATGAATACAGATGCTAAAATACTAAACAAAATACTGGCAAATCGAATACAACAACATATTAAAAAAATAATACATCATGATCAAGTGGGATTCATCCCAGAATCTCAAGGATGGTTCAACATACGTAAAACGGTTAACGTAATACACCATATCAACAAAACAAAGAACAAAAACCACATGATCTTATCAATAGATGCAGAAAAGGCTTTTGATAAAATACAACACAATTTTATGTTTAAGACTCTCAACAAAATGGGTATAGAAGGAAAATATCTCAACATGATAAAGGCCATATATGATAAACCATCAGCCAATATCATATTAAATGGCATAAAACTGAGAACTTTCCACCTTAAATCAGGAACAAGACAGGGTTGTCCACTCTCTCCACTCTTATTTAATGTGGTGCTAGAAGTTCTGGCCAGAGCAATCAGACAAGACAAAGAAATAAAAGGCATCCATATCTGAAAAGAAGAAGTAAAGGTATCACTTTTTGCTGATGATATGATCCTATACATCGAAAACCCAAAGGACTCCACAAAAAGATTACTAGAAACAATAAACCAATACAGTAAGGTCGCAGGATACAAAATTAACATACAAAAGTCCATAGCCTTTCTATATGCCAACAATGAAATATTAGAAAACAAACTCAAAAAAATAATCCCCTTCACGATTGCAACAACAAAAAATAAAATACCTAGGAAAAAACATAACAAAGAATGTAAAGGACCTATATAATAAAAACTACAAAGCATTGTTAAGAGAAATAGAAAAAGACACAATGAGATGGAAAAATATTTCTTGTTCTTGGATAGGAAGAATAAATATAATTAAAATGGCCATATTACCCAAAGCAATATATAAATTTAATGCAATTCCCATCAAAATTCCTATGACATTTTTTAAAGAAATGGAACAAAAAATCATCAGATTTATATGGAACTATACAAAACCCCGAATAGCCAAAGCAATCCTAAGGAAAAAGAATGAAGTTGGGGGCATTACAATACCTGACTTTAAACTATATTATAGGGCCATGATAATCAAAACAGCATGGTATTGGCAGAAAAATAGACACTCAGACCAATGGAACAGAATAGAAAGCCCAGAAATAAAACCACATATATATGGTCAAATAATCTTTGATAAAGGGGCCAACAACACACAATGGAGAAAAGAAAGCCTCTTCAACAAATGGTGTTGGGAAAACTGAAAAGCCACATGCAAAAGAATGAAACTCGACTACAGCTTGTCCCCGTGTACTAAAATTAATTCAAAATGGATCAAAGACCTAAATATAAGACCTGAAACAATAAAGTACATAGAAAAAGACATAGGTACTAAACTCATGGACCTGGGTTTTAAAGAACATTTTATGAACTTGACTCCAATGGCAAGAGAAGTGAAGGCAAAGATAAATGAATGGGACTACATCAGAATAAAAAGTTTTTGCTCAGCAAGAGAAACTGACATCAAAATAAACAGACAGCCAACTAAATGGGAAATGTTATTTTCAAACAACAGCTCAGATAAGGGCCTAATATCCAAAATTTACAAAGAACTCATAAAACTCAACAACAAACAAACAAACAATCCAATAAAAAAATGGGAAGACGACATGAACAGACACTTCTCCCAGGAAGAAATACAAATGGCCAACAGATATATGAAAAGATGCTCATCTTCATTAGTTATTAGAGAAATGCAAATCAAAACTACAATGAGATACCACCTCACCCCTGTTAGATTAGCTATTATCAACAAGATGGGTAATAGCAAATGTTGGAGAGGCTGCGGAGAAAAGGGAACTCTCATCCACTGTTGGTGGGACTGTAAAGTAGTACAACCATTATGGAGGAAAGTATGGTGGTTCCTCAAAAAACTGCAAATAGAACTACCTTATGACCCAGCAATCCCTCTACTGGGTATATACCCCAAAACCTCAGAAACATTGATACGTAGACACATGTAGCCCCATATTCATTGCAGCACTGTTCACAGTGGCCAAGACATGGAAACAACCAAAAAGCCCTTCAATAGAAGACTGGATAAAGAAGATGTGGCACATATACACTATGGAATACTACTCAGCCATAAGAAATGATGACATCAGATCATTTACAGCAAAATGGTGGGATCTTGATAACATTATACGGAGTGAAATAAGTAAATCAGAAAAAAACAAGAACTACATGATTCCATACATTGGTGGAACATAAAAACGAGACTAAGAGACATGGACAAGAGTGTGGTGGTTACCAGGGGTGGAAGGAGAAAGGATGCGGGAGGGAAGGAGGGAGAGGATTAGAGGGGAGGGGGAGGGGCACAAAGAAAACTAGATAGAGGGTGACGGAGGACAATCTGACTCTGGGCGAGAGGTATGCAACATAATTTAATGACAAGATAACTTAGACATGTTTTCTTGAATATATGTACCCTGATTTATTAATGTCATCCCATTAACATTAGTAAAAATTTATTTAAAAAAAAGTTCTACAGCTGGGCTAATAATCAAGTAAAATAATAAGATGAACAAGGAATATTCTATGTATAATAAAGGCTCAAGGGGAACTGATATTCCCAAGAATACAAGACAATGAGGTTATTCTGGGTGTATAGAACACTTCAAAAAACTGAATAACAGAATCTAAGAGTTTTTGAAAAAAATTATTGATTGATTTTAGAGAAAAGACAGAAGACATAGAAAGGGGGAAAAAAGCAGAAAGCATCACCTCAGAGGAGTTGCCTCTCACATGTGCTTTGACCCAGCAAGCCTTGAGTTTCAAACCAGCAACCTCAGCATTCCAAATCGAAGCTCTATCCCCTGCACCACCACAGGTCAGACCAGAATCTTATATTCACAAATGTGACATGGATAACATGCAGGTAATTTGAGAACATGTGACACATCTTACAGATTACTTTTTGTTGGAAACCCCAAACCTACTGGACAAAAGAAATAAGGTAAGGGGGTCAACAAGCTGCTCCTTGCAGTCTTGATGTCTAACACTAAGGTGATTGTACTTAAGTTCTCTTCTGAAACTGGCATGTGCACAAGGTGACAGAGAAGCACACTTTACACATATTTACAGTGACCACAAAGCAACAGAATGCAACCTTCAACCATCTTTATGATTTGAAAGAATACAAAGTATGTGTCTTGCTGTCATGGCCATGAACCTAAAAAATATTAATAAGAGAGACCTACAGAGCTCCTTATGGTTTAAGGCACAGGTCGGGAACCTATGGTTCATGAGCCAGATGTGGCTCTTTTGATGGCTGCATCTGGCTTGCAGACAAATCTTTTTTTTTAATGTGATAATTATTTTATTTTATTTTTTTATTTTTATTTTTTTAATAATTTTATTTTTTTAATGGGGTGACATCAATAAATCAGGATACATATATTCAAAGATAACATGTCCAGGTTATCTTGTCATTCAATTATGTTGCATACCCATCACCCAAAGTCAGATTGTCTCTGCCACCTTCTATCTAGTTTTCTTTGTGCCCCTCCCCCTTTCCCTCTCCCTCTCCCCCTCCCCCATAACCACCACACTCTTATCAATGGCAGACAAATCTTTAAGTAAAGAAAATAATAATGTTAAAAATATAAAACATTCTCATGTACTACAATCCATTCTTTTCCTACTGCTCATGTTCATGGTTGCAGGTGGCTGGAGCCAATCACAGCTGTCCTCCAGGACAACACCAAATTTTTATTGGATAATGCATAATGTACTTGGGTTGTTGTATGGCTCTCATGGAATTACATTTTAAAATATGTGGCATTCATGGCTCTGTCAGCCAAAAATGTTCTCGACCCCTGGTTTAAGGTAAAAATGACATTTTCTAAATAACCCCCCAAATGCCTCACAATTAGAAATATAAAATAAATCAATTGAATGATAATTAAAATACATTTTAAAAAACCCATATGGGGCACTGGCCATGTAGCTAAGTACAGATACCATTTTCCCATTGCCAAGGTGACAGGTGTGAGCCCCACTGTTGGCACCTAAAAGGAGCAACTAATGAGCACATAACTAATTAAAACAACTAAGTGGAGCAATGAGTAAGTGCTTCTCTCTCTCTGTCTCAAATGAATGAATAAACTTGGAAAACAAATGAAAAGTGGAATGATGAATCCACAACATGGCCACTCTGTTTCTCTCAGCAGGAAGGCAGAATAAAATGACAAACACAGGCCCACATCTCTGTTAGGACCATGTTTTTATTCTTTATCTGAGAAGGACAACCTCTCTTGACCATAAACACTCTGGATTCTGAACCTCAGTGTTTCCCATCCATTTTTTACTCCCATGGTGCCTCTCCTACAATGGAACCATTTTCCTCTTGCTACACCTCTCACCTGGCCAGCAGTGCCTTAAGGAAACTCCTCCCAAACCTGAGCCACAGGGCTGAGGGGACAATGGACTTCTCAGGACACAATGGATTCCTTTAATGTGCCATCAAGCCTATGAATACTGAAGCCTTCTATCAGATAAGACTAAATGGAACCTTGAGGCTTCTCCCTGGAACACAAATTCCATTTTTTGTTTGTTTTATTTTGTTTGTTTTTGTTTGTATGTTTCTGAAGTGAGAAGCAGGGAGGCAGACAGACTCCATATGTGACCGACTGGGATCCACCCGACAAGGCCACTAGGGGGCGATGCTCTGCTCATCTGGGGCATTGCTCCATTTCAACTCGAGCCACCCTCAACACCCAGGCCAATTTTGCTCCAATAGAGCCTCTTCTGTTGCAGGGAGAGAGAGAGAAAAAAAAGGGGGGGGAAGGGTGGAGAAGCAGATGGGCGCTTCTCCTATGTGCCCTTGCTGAAAATCTAATCTGGGACTTCCACACATAGAAAAGATGCTCTACCACTGAGCCAAGTGGACCAGGGCCCACATATTCTGTTTTACAGAATAGAATCTCCAATTCGCTTTGCTCTCTTTTCCCATCAGTATCTACTTTTCTGCCAATGGGAACATAACTATTACTGAACAGAGACCTTAGACAGAATCAGGACCTTAAGGACTCTAGATGACTGAAGCTGAGCACTGGACCGACTCCCAAACCAAAAAGAGGACTTGGCACTGAACTCCAAACACTGGTCTACAGACCCAACCGAGACTAGGAAACACCAGTGCCAGAAACTGACACGATACCTTGGACACCAGAGTCCATACATCAGGCCCTAGAACTGGAGCTGCTCGTGGGCCCCACACTGGAACTCGGATACGAGGCTACAGGAAAGGGGCCTCAGACCCCAGATGCACAACAGAATACAGATTCGAACACAGACCTGTAGACAGACTCCTGATCTGTAACCAAGACCCCATAACCAAACTTCAGACATGGAGCCAAATGCCTGACCCCACTTGCTGCATGACAGATGCAGGAGCTAAACCAGATACTTACAATGCAAACACAGCCAGGACTCCATAAGAAAATCTCATAGCTCCCTAAGTTTAAGCAGGAAGCTAAAATATATATTTCACTACCAATGTAAATGTAGAAGAGAGAAACATAACTCACAGCACTACCACATTCTACCAAACCCCACAAAAATAAACCAAGTAACTGAGAGAGAGAACAGAAATAATGCTTACCCTTAGCTGACACATGTCCATGATCTCAGATGCAGGACTCTCCAGGACATAGTGTCCCAGCCATTCATGTCACATGCCAGCTCATCGACACTATGGGGAATGAAATAAAAAAAAAGTCCTTATACTTTGAACATTCTAGCAGCTAGGCTAATAATCAAGTGAAATAATCAAATGGACAAGAGATGTTCAATGTATAATACATGCTCAAGGAAAATTTATATTCCCAAGAATACAAGACAATGAGGTTATATTACATATATAGGACATTTCAAAACAGAATAACAGAATCTTAGATTTTTAAGGAAAAAATTACAGATTGATTATAGAGAAAAGAGAGAAGAAACAGAGAGAAAGGGAGAAGTAGAAAGCATCACTTCAGAGTAGTTGCCTCTGATGTGTACCTCTACCCAGCAACCGTAGAGTTTTAAACTGGCAACTACAGAGTTACAAATTGATACTCTATTCACTGTGCCACCACAGGTCAGGCAAGAATATTGGATTTTTAAAGGTGACATGGACAGGCCCTGGCCAGTTGGCTCAGCAGTAGAACATCAAGCCAGTGTGTGGCAGTCACAGGTTTGATTCCTGGTCAGGACACAGAGAAGAAGCACCCACCTGCTTCTCCACCCTTCCCCTCTCCTTTCTCTCTATCTCTCTCTTCTCCTCTGCAGCCAAGGCTCCATTGGAGCAGAGTTGGCCCGGGCACTGAAAATGACTCCATGGCCTCTGCCTCATGTGCTAGAATGGCTCCAAATGCAGTGAGCAACACCCCAGAGGGGCGAGGCATCACTCCCTGGTGGGCATGCTTGGTGGATTCTGGTTGGGTGCATGCAGGAGTCTGTCTGTCTGCCTCTCCCTGCTTCTCACTTTGGAAAAAAAAACATGCAGCTAATTTCAGAACATGTGACATACCTGACAGATTACCTTTTTGTTGGGAAACCCCAAAACCTATTAAACACAAGAAATAAGATAAGGTGTCAACAGCTGTTCCTTGGAGTCTTCATGTTAACACTGAGGTGACTGTACTTTTAAGTTCTCTTCTGAAACTACCATGGGCACAGAGTGACAACAGAGTAGTAAACTTCAAACATATTGAAAAGGGACCACAAAGCAACAGAAAGCAACATCAAACAAGCTTCCAGGTTTGAAAGATTATAAAATATGTGTTTGGTTCTCAGGGCCATTAACCTAAAATTTAAGTTGAGAGAGGGACAGAGAGAAACAGACAGAAAGTGAGAGATAAGAAGCATCAATTCTTCATTGCAGCTCCTTAGTTGTTCATTGATCGCTTTTTCATATGTGCCTTGACTGGGGGGCTACATCAGAGCAAGTGACCCCTTGCTCAAGCCAGCGACCTTGGGCTTTAATCCAGTGACCTTTGGGCTCAAGCCAGCAAACATGGGGTCATGTCTATGATTCCACGCTCAAGCTGGTGACCCCACACTCAAGCTGCAGAGCCTGTGCTCAAGCTGGATGAGCCTGCACTTCAGCTTTAGAACCTGGGTTCTCTGCATTTTAGTACGATGCTCTATCCACTGCACCACTGCCTGGTCAGGCTAAAAATATTAATCAAAGAGATACATGAGCTTCTTTTGCTTTAAGGCATAAATGACATTTTTCTAAATAATCCTCCAAACACATCACAATTGGAAATATAAAATAACTTCAAATGAATGATGATTAAAATACTACATTTAAAAAAGCCTATGGGGCACTGGCCATGTAGCTCAGTGCATATGGCATTGTGCCAAACAGCAATGTGACAGGTGTGAGCCCCATTGTTGGCACCTAAAAGGAACAACCAAATGTTGTAAAGTAGCGCACCTTTATTCCTCGGGTTTATGTAGAGATGCCAAGGCAGGATACAGAAGAAGTATTAGGAGGAGATTTATTAATAAGTCGGCTGCATATGACTTACACGGGTTATACCTAACCCAAATCATGTGTGAGCAAAATAGCCCTGAAGCTAGTTATATAGACTTGATCACATATAGGTTGGGGGAAAAGGAGGGGGAGCATGACACAATAAGATTACAACATTTGTCTATAGGATCTGTAAAAACATTCCTACGTATTAAAACTTACAAGGTAACACAATAGTGATATTGTTTTACATATCAAAGACATCCACGAGGAGATGACGTCAGAGTAATGGCGGAGTAGGAAGCGATACCGATAAATCTCCCCCAAAACTCAACAAGATCTTCAACCAGAAACAGAAAAACCTATACTTGGAGCCTCCAGATGCTTCACAATACACCCGAAGGTATGGTCGAGTGAAAAATTGGCTAAATATATAACCAAATCCTGAAGGAAATAGGGAGTAAGAAATGCTCCGCCTTCCTCACTAACCTAAACAGGGCGGCTTTCTCTGGTAACTGTGAATATAGAAACTGAGGCGGGCAAAGGGGGTGAATACATCCAGGCCGCGCACAAAAGGCCGAACCAGGCTGTGGCACGAAGATCCTAGCGGAGGAAAAACTGTTCCTGTGGCAAGCCGGGCAATACAAGCTAACACTCGCGCCAAACCCAAACAAAGAAAGACAAGCGGAGCAGCCATTTTACCCGTTCTCCTGGTTGGTGCGCAGTTAGTGGGCGAGAGATCTCTTCCTAAGCCCCAGAAGTGGGTGTCTGTGTTGCCCCACAGAGAGGCAGGGTCAGAGGCCTTTCTGTGGGCCGAAAGCAGAATCTCTGGGCAGCCCCAGTGCCCTGGGAAAGCCACGCATGGGAGGGAGCGAGAACTAATTCCAACGGTGGAAATTTTCCGTGCTGGTGAG
>NW_027095626.1:0-27495 GCF_036850765.1 Saccopteryx bilineata | reverse complement strand
GAAGCTACAGGACGCATCAGTAAGTTCACCGAATCTCTAAGGGGGGGGATGACATTCCCATTTCCCAGAGATTGTCAGGGATGCTTTTCTGCTTCCACGTGGGGTTCCCAGGCTTTGGGCTCCACATCTTCTTGGTCCTTTTGTATTTTTCTACCTGGCATCTTAGTCAGGCATTACGGACCCTGTGAGTGTTGGTTCCACAGCCAAACACAAACTGTCAAGTGGAAGACGGACCCTTGTGGGTTTCCAGGGCCTTATCCACCTCACCCAAAGGACTTACAAAAACAGAGTGAGGTGGAGATAAGTACAATATGGGGACAAAGAAAGAAAGTTAGGTTTCAGTGGTGAAGGCTTTTTTTTCCAGTTCTCTACAAGGGATTAAATGGACAACCAGGGTGACCTCCACCTAGTATCTTTGCTACTCGTACCCCTCAGTGGTCCCATCAGATGAGGAGGCCCCTAAATGTATGAAATGACATTGGCTTAGCGTCTCAGCAAGCGTGAACACACCCACCACCCAATGCGCTGTCCCCACACTGAGTGGTGCAGGTTCTTACCAGGGAAAGCTCGTCCATGGGAACTGCAGTCCAGAGTCTTCAAACACATACTGATTTCTTTTCCTTTTTTTGTTTCTCTTCTCTTTTTATTTATTTATTTATTTTAGAGCTCACTCAGAAAACCATTGGTAAGTCGCCTAAGTCTCAAGTAGATATGCCCTTTGATCCTTGAAGGTGCTCAGAACGTCAGGCTATTTTGATATCAGGGACTCATGCCCACCGCTCCAGGACCGAGGGGTTCCACTGCCTCATGATCCCACCCAGAACTCCCAGAGCCGGGACTCACCCAGGTTCCCGTTAAAATAAATGCATAGAATTAGCTCTGAGGCTGAAATACAAAGTGAAAAAAAATACAACCCCCCCCCCCCAGAGATGCCCTTCCTGGGCTGTTTCCACTTAAATATACAATCCACTCCTTAGAACCAATGTGTGATAAAGGTGGAGAACACGGCACATAAACTTCTTGCTTTCTGTGCAAATCAATTTTTTTATTATTATGTTATCTTCGTTTTTTTAAAATAATGCAAACCTGAAGTTGCTTTTCATTTCTAATTGCTCCGGAAAGTTCTCTGCAGGACAGTTAGGTTCTGTCTTCACCGATTCCTAATGCCTTCTTCCATGGAAACGTCATAAGTGGTGGTTAAGTTCCAAGGCGAGATTGTCCACAACGACATGTTTATAAACTAACAGCTAACAGTGACAACTTCATACCCTCGACTACAGTATTCCTAACAAAAAAAATAAGAATTTTTTAAATTATAAAAGTGAAGATATACGATTTCTGGTCCCCATATATTCACCCGACAGAATGAACGTGAATCCTGCCTGTGTTTGTACCAATCATATTCTTTGAGTGATTCCTGTAGTGCCTTACAGTTTTTATTGGATCTACTGTCGGGAGCCGATCCACAACTGCTGGCTGACAAGGTCACAGCAGAAGAAGACCCACAACTGCTGGCTGACAAGGTCACAGCAGAAGAAGATCAAAAACTGCTGATTGACAAAGTCACAGCAGAGAAGACCAATGGCTGCGGGGTGACAAAGTCACTGCAGTGAAGACCAATGGCTGCGGGGTGACAAAGTCACCACAAAGGATAGGCACAATGATACTCCCCCCTTTGACTTTTTGAATTAATCTGGCCTTATATCCCCCCTTTTCTGGGTGTGTGCTATTATGTGTGGCACAGGGATAATAGTACTGTGCTTTCCCTGTAGATTCGTAGTGATTTCTTTGGAAATGAGACAGAGGGTGTGAGTTCCACAGAAAAGCCTGTAAGCCCCTTGAACTGGGCTTATAGACATAAGAGGCTGGCTATGATACCCTAGTAAAGGGTTAAGTTTGTAGAAGAATTCCTTCTTAATCATGTTAGAAGAGATTGTGACTTGTGAATGGTTAGGAGGCAGTGGCTGTGCACAGAGCACCCTTAGGCCTTCACTTAACATTTTTCTTCCCTAGCCTTTTCATGTGATAAGTAGAGAAACATTCCTTTCTTCTTTGATCTGCAAATAGTGGTATATTCTGAGAAGAATAGAGTCAGAACTTAACTAGTGTTTAAATATAATCAATAAGTAATATTTAATTAGACAATAGAATCTTAGATAGGTATAGTAGGATGGCCCATTGTGTGGCCTAGGATGAGAGTGTAGTCAGCAAGAAAAGAATGTTTTACTAAGAATATTGTCTTTTGACTAAAGGCAATTGCTAGGCTTTCTCAATGAGATGTTCTCATGAGATTTAAAAACGTAGGGAAATCCATGGAATGTCTTGTGTTGCTGCTGGGCTATCTTGCAAGTGCACTCTGCATATCTTTGGGTGAAAGCTATTCTTGATGTTATGTTAATTTCTTTAGAGGCAAGCCTTTTAGAACTAATACTCTAAAAGCTTTTACTGATGTTGTTATCACTATTCAAGTTATTTTGTATTTTGAATGATTTGCTACCTGGTTTGTGACTCATAGATGTAAATTAACTGTTATCCGGAAACATGAAAACATAGTGAAACAAAAGTAATAATTAACACCATGTGATTGTAACTCAGTGTGCGTGTATAAAAAGGGAGCTATACTAGCATTTGGTAGAGATGCCTGGCAGTAAATGCTAACCAGAGAATAAAGAGAAAGAAAAGAATTCGGCTCTCTCACTCCATTTTCGCCGACGCAGTCTCCTCCTGTGGGACCCCTGGATCACCGCCGGGGCTGGACCCCGGCAATCTACAAAATCTGCAACAGTGGTGGGTGGAGGAGTTATATACCCATCTTCAGAATGAAGAAACTGAGGCTCGGGGGTCATTTTTTAAAACAAAAAGGGAAAAATGGGTCATAAATAATGAAGTTAGAACTGAGTTTTGCTGACTCTTAGTTGAGGTCTCTCCACTACCATTTTGGGTGTTTCAATGGTTTATTAGCAAAGAAGGAAATGAACTTCTAACGTTACAATGTGGAGGACAAAACGCCCTATGGGAGAGGAAGTGATAGAAAGTGCGATACAAATATAAAAAAGGAGAGTGAAGGTACAAGTTTAAAAGTAAAAGATCAAGAGAAATTTTAAAAAGTAGGACGAAAACAAGAAAGAGCAATTAAATAAACTGGCATATGGGAGGGAAAAAAAGAGTAAGTTAATATAAATAAACCTGGGAAAAGAAGGAAAGGATGAGTACAAAGAGTCACAAATTAAAAGTGTAAAGGGGATAGAAAATATAGGAAAACCAAAGGATTAAAATACAATTTGGCATGATTATCTGTCCAAAGGGCAGGAGTCCTAAGAGTTCTACTCCAGGATCATGGGCTCTTTTCTCATTGACACGGTCAAGGCAAATATTAAATTACTTTTGCAAAATACCTAAATTTCTAGCTTGACTACAGCTTATAGCCCAGGATCTCCAGAACTGGTAAGCTACCTTCTAGCTTTCTGGAGAGTGGCTTGTGGGGTCAGAACCAGAGTACTTCTCATCATGAGTGCCATGCAGTGAGGAGCTGTGGAGAAGAAAGAGGCTGCAATGCCCACTCCCGCTGAGAGGAGGAGGGGCGGTCTTTTTGGATTCTGCTAACCGTGAGGACTCCCCAGATTACCATAGCAGGACCCAGGCGGGAAGCACAGCTGGCCAGCAGGGCAGCATCAGCGGTCCTTCTGGGTGGAAGCAGTCCTCCCAGTGGTCTCCGCAGCTGTCCACGGAGCCAGCCGGGAACTGTTCTCTTTGCCTTCCCTTTGGCTCACTGCCGGGCGCAGCCTGGCTTAGAATACGCCCAGGAGCCGTGTTTCCTGTAAGAACACCACACACATAACCTCAGGGATCTCACTGTAAATGTGCCCAAATGCATGGTCACCACACCCAGGGAAGTCAAAGGTGTGGCTTTCTGATAAGTATGTAGCGCGCTCCCTGTCCACACGCAGTTTAACAGTCAAGGGTTTTCTTCTGCAAAAGCAGTGTTGCTGAGGGACACAGCAGACTGACTGTCTTTACCAGGTTGCCAGAGAGTCATTGCTAGAAAATGCACTGGAGGTTAAATTCTCATTAAAACTGGGGTTTTATTGGCTACTTGTCCATGGACACAGAAGCTAGGCAAAGCAGCAGTCGGCATTATGCCAGTCCCCAGTAAGCAGGCAGCTGTGCGAAGACCGAATGCTTGCCAATCCCGGAACATATTAGTTGGTTAGAAGTAAAGATTTTATCACAAGGGCAGTCCCTTGAAAAAGTGGCATCTTCTGTTACGGGAAAGTATAAAGTTCCAATTTTCCCTAGGTTGACAGGGTCCCAGAGACCCTCTCCCTCTCCCTCAGGCTGAAATCCTGCAGGGTGTGCTAACTATCCCTTTTGCTCTGTGTTTAATGTAGCTGGATGAGTTCTCCCTAATGATCCCCTTATCGCTATCACTTCCCCTCCCCTCCTTTACCTGCCAAACCCCCACCCTAGAATAAAACCAATGAAAACCTGTATTCTTCATCGGAACACCTCTACTAACCGTGTCTGTTTGGATTTCTTTTTAGTGCAAACTCCAGGACCTATAGGTAAGTCACCTACATACATGTTAACTCATGTATGCCACTTGAATTCATAATAGGCAGCATAACTTCTTTCTAATAGTGATTATAGTGGTGTGTCAGTGATCATTGCTAGAAGGTTCCAAAACAAAAATGCAATAGAATCTGGGGGAGGACATAAGAAATGAACACGAAGACAAAAGGAAAAAGGACATGAGAGAGAGAAACAGAAGTGCCAATAAAAAAAGAACAGGAGGCCTGTCTAGGCGGTGGCGCAGTGGATAGTGCATCAGACTGGGATGCAGAGGACCCAGGTTCGAGACCCCGAGGTCTCCAGTTTGAGCGCGGGTTCATCTGGCTTGAGCAAAAAAAGCTCTCCAGCTTGGACCTAAGGTCTCTGGCTAGAGCAAGGGGTTACTCCGTCTGCTGAAGGCCCCTGGTCAAGGCACATATGAGGAAGCAATCAATGAACACCTAAAAGTGTTGCAACAAAAAACTGATGATTGATGCTTCTCATCTCTCTGTTCCTGTCTGTCTGTCCCTATCTATCCCTCTCTCGGACTCTCTCTCTGTCTCTGTAAAAAAAAAAAAAAAAAAAGAGCAGGGGAAGACGGAGGGAAAGGAATACAATTAAAACTTTACCTCAAGTGCCTATAATGAAAGCAAGAATGAAGTGGTATTCCTTCCAACTAGAGTTATAAGTCTCCTAGAGGGGCGGTCTGATTCTTATAATAAAAGAAAGCTATAGCACAGCAGAATAAAAACATTTAATCCTGAAGACTGGCATGTAGTAGTTCCCGGGAAACCACATTCACTGCGCTCCTTTGGAAAACATCCATGGTGCATGTGTTTTTAATGTTTAACAACCACAACATGTTTGTTTCTATTTTTCAGTACAAGTGTCTGGATCCAGTGGTAAGTCCCTTATCTTTTTTTTCACATTGATCTTCAGTGTGTAAATGGCCTGTTTCCTGTTCTAAATGTATCTATTGCCATAAGAATACCAATATGAAACATGGTTTCATGTTTCCCAGTTTCTACCTGCCAATAATTCTATGAGGTTATTTTTTTGAGAGAGAGAAAGATTTAAAAAATGTCCCTAGTTGTGGTCATCGTGGCTTCTATAGCAGTACAGAATAACTCTCTAAAATACTAAGGGTAGCTTTCCAGTTCCGAAGTGCTGTGTAGTTTATAAAGAGCAGAGAAAATGAAGAAAATATAGAGAAAATGAGAAAAGGAAAGCAAATTTTAAAAATAAATATAAAAGGGAGAAAAAAACAATCAAATGAAAACACCTTCCCGTTTCCTGGGGGAAGCTGATCACAGTATACTACGCGGCACCCAGTCTGTCCTGAGTTGCCCAAGGCCTTTCTCTTTGCTCGTGTCCTAACCTGCCTCCTCCCTGTACCCCTCAAAACACCCAGAGCTTCAGGGAACAGGTAGGACCGCAGGGGGGCTAGAGTTACAGGATTTGGCAGAACCATCAGGCAACTACAAACCACCCATGGAAGAGAGTGAAGGGGAAGCTCACACTGTCACTAGCAGGGCAAAGACAGTGTCTGAATCTATTGTCAGACATCCACACGTAACACATAGACACAGTCAACCCTGTACTGATGGCCAGAGGGAAAGGGGGTGGGGGAAGGCAGAGGCAGGCAGACGTGGGGAGAACGGGGACATAAGAGACGTTGCCAGGAGCAAAGGGTACATGATGACGTGAGCAGATGGTGGTTTGGTTAGTTGTGCACTTGAAACCTATATGGTTTTTAAACCAGTGTCATCCTAACAAAGTCAATAAAATATTAAATATAAGGTCTACCGGAAAGTTCTATCCATTTTTGGAATAAAACAAAATATAAATTTTTCTTACCATCAGTAAACCTTATTAAATAATATAATTTCATTATTATTAATGATTTCTTGCCAGCATGAGGGCAATTTGTATATCCCATTTTTGAAAAATGTTTTATCTTTTTTCTTTTTAATTTTTTTTTAATGGGGCGACATCAATAAATCAGGATACATATATTCAAAGATAACAAGTCCAGGTTATCTTGTCGTTCAATTATGTTGCATTACCATCACCCAAAGTCAGATTGTCCTGTCACCTTCTATCTAGTTTTCTTTGTGCCCCTCCCCCTCCCCCTTTTCCTCTCCCTCTCCCCCTTCCCTCTTCCCCCTTAACCACCACACTCTTATTAATGTCTCTTAGTTTCACTTTTATGTCCCATCTACCTATGGAATAATGTAGTTCCTGGTTTTTTCTGATTTACTTATTTCACTTCGTATAATGTTATCAAGATCCCACCATTTTGCTGTAAATGATCCGATGTCATCATTTCTTATGGCTGAGTAGTATTCCATAGTGTATATGTGCCACATCTTCTTTATCCAGTCGTCTATTGACGGGCTTTTTGGTTGTTTCCATGTCCTGGCCACTGTGAACAATGCTGCAATGAACATGGGGCTGCATATGTTTTTACGTATCAATGTTTCTGAGTTTTGGGGGTATATACCCAGTAGAGGGATTGCTGGGTCATAAGGTAGTTCTATTTTCAATTTTTTGAGGAACCACCATACTTTCTTCCATAATGGTTGTACTACTTTACATTCCCACAAACAGTGTATGAGGCTCCCTTTTTCTCCACAGCCTCTCCAACAATTGCTATTACCTGTCTTGTTAATAATAGCTAATCTAACAGGTGTGAGGTGGTATCTCATTGCAGTTTTGATTTACATTTCTCTAATTACCAAAGAAGATGAGCATCTTTTCATATATCTTTTGGCCATTTGTACTTCCTCCTGGGAGAAGTGACTGTTCATGTACTCTTTCCATTTTTTTATTGGATTGTTTGTTTGTTTGTTGTTGAGTTTTATGAGTTCTCTGTATATTTTAAATATTAGGCTCTTATCTGAGCTGTTGTTTGAAAATATCATTTCCCGTTTAGTTAGCTGTCTATTTATTTTCTTATCAGTTTCTCTTACTGAGCAAAAAGTTCTTAGTCTGATGTAGTCCCATTCATTAATTTTTGCCTTCACTTCTCTTGCCTTTGGAGTCAAATTCATAAAATGCTCTTTAAAACCCAGGTCCATGAGTTGAGTACCTATGTCTTCTTCTATGTACTTAATTGTTTCGTGTCTTATGTTTAGGTCTTTGATCCTTTTTCAGTAAATTTTAGTACAGGGGGACAAACTGTAGTCCAGTTTCATTCTTTTGCATGTGGCTTTCCATTTTTCCCAGCACCATTTATTGAAGAGGCTTTCTTTTCTTCATTGTGTGTTGTTGGCCCCTTTATCAAAAATTATTTGACTATATATATGTGGTTTTATTTCTGGACTTTCTATTCTGTTCCATTGGTCTGAGTGTCTATTTTTCTGCCAATACCATGCTGTTTTGATTGTCGTGGCCCTATAATATAGTTTGAAGTCAGGTATTGTAATGCCCACAGCTTCATTCTTTTTCTTTAGGATTGCTTTGGCTATTCGGGGGTTTTTATAGTTCCATGTAAATCTGATGATTTCTTGCTCCATTTCTTTAAAAAATGTCATTGGAATTTTGATGGGAATTGCAATAAATTTGTATATTGCTTTGGGTAATATGGCCATCTTAATTATATTTATTCTTCCTAACTAAGAACAGGGTATTCTTCCATCTCATTATATCTTTTCTTTTTTTTTTTTCTCTGATAGCTGGAAACCAGGGAGAGACAGTCAGACAGACTCCCGCACTGCAGAGGCACCCCGACCGCCCCAGATCCCCTGGCACGCCACCAGGGGGCGATTGCTCTGCCCATCCTGGGCGTCGCCATGTTGCGACAAGAGCCACTTTAGCGCCTGAGGCAGAGACCACAGAGCCATCCCCAGCGCCCCGGGCCATCTTTGCTCCAATGGAGCCATGGCTGCGGGAGGGGAAGGGAGAGACAGAGAGGAAAGTGCGGCGGAGGGGTGGAGAAGCAAATGAGCGCCTCTCCTGTGTGCCCTGGCCGGGAATCAAACCCGGGTCCTCCGCGTCATTATATCTTTTTCGATTTCCCTTAACAATGGTTTATAGTTTTCATTATATAAGTCCTTTACATTCTTTGTTATGTTTATTCCTAAGTATTTTATTTTTTTTTTGGTGCAATCGTGAAGGGGATTATTCTTTTGAGTTCGTTCTCAATTGATTCATTGTTGGCATATAGAAAGGCTATTGACTTCTGTATGTTAATTTTGTATCCTGCGACCTTACTGTATTGGCTTATTGTTTCTAGTAGACTCTTTGTGGATTCTTTGGGGTTTTCAATGTATAGGATCATATCATCTGCAAAAAAGTGATATCCTTTACTTCTTCTTTTCCGATATGGATGCCTTTTATTTCTTTGTCTTGTCTGATTGCTCTGGCTAGAACCTCTAGTACCACATTAAATAAGAGTGGAGAGAGTGGACAACCCTGTCTTGTTCCTGATTTAAGGGGGAAGCCTTCAGTTTAGTGCCATTTAAATTGATGTTAGCTGATTGGTTTATCATATATGGCCTTTATTATGTTGAGATATTTTCCTTCTATACTCATTTTGTTGAGAATCTTAAACATAAAATTTGTGTTGTATTTTATCAAAAACCTTTTCTGTGTCTATTGATAAGATCACGTGGTTTTTGTTCTTTGTTTTGTTGATATGGTGTATTATGTTAACTGTTTTACATATGTCGAACCATCCTTGAGATACTGGGATGAATCCCACTTGATCATGATGTATTATTTTTAAATATGTTGTTGTATTCGATTTGCTAGTATTTTGTTTAGTATTTTAGCATCTGTATTCATTAGAGATATTGGTCTGTAGTTTTCTTTTTTTGTGCCATCCTTGCCTGGTTTTGGCATGAGGGTTATGTTGGCCTCATAAAATGTGTTTGGAGGTATTGCTTCTTCTTCAATTTTTTGGAAGACTTTCAGTAGAATAGGAACCAAGTCTTCTTGAATGTTTGATAACATTCGCTGGTATAGCCGTCAGGGCCTAGACTTTTATATTTGGGGAGGTTTTTAATGGTTTTTTCTATTTCTTCTCTACTAATAGGTCTGTTTAGGCTTTCTGCTTCTTCTTGACTCAGTCTAAGAAGGTTGTATTGTTCTAGGAATTTATCCATTTCTTCTAGGTTGTTGAATTTAGTGGCATAAAGTTTTTCATGGTATTCTACAATAATTCTTTGTATATCTACGGTGTCCGTGGTGATTTCTTTTCTTTCATTTTGGATTTTGTTTATATGAGTTCTTTCTCTTTTTTCCTTGGTAAGTCTTGCCAAGGGTTTGTCAATTTTGTTGATCTTTTAAAAGAACCAGCTCCTTGCTCTATTAATTTTTCCTATAGTTTTTCTGTTCTCTATTTCAATTATTTCTACTCTGATTTTTATTATCTTCTTTCCTCGGCTGGTTTTGGGTTGTCTTTGTTCTTCTTTTTCTAGTTCCTTAAGGTGTGAAGTTAAGTGGTTCACTTGGGCTCTCTCTTGTTTGTTCAAATAGGCCTAAAGTGATATGAACTTCCCTCTTATCACTGCTTTTGCTGCATCCCATAGATTCTGATATGTCGTATTGTCATTTTGATTTGTCTGTAGATATCTTTTGATCTCTGCACTTATTTTTTCTTTGACCCATTCATTTTTTTAAAGTATGTTGTTTAGTTTCCACATTTTTGTGGGATTTTTATCCTCTTTTTTGCAGTTGAATTCTGGTTTCAAGGCTTTATGATCAGAAAATATTCTTGGTACAACTTCGATTTTTCTGAATTTGCTGATGTTGATTTTGTGGCCCAACATATGGTCAGTTCTTGAGAATGATCCATGTACACTGGAGAAAAATGTATACTCAGTCATTTTGGGAATGAAATGTTCTGTAGATGTCTATCATATCCCGGTGCTCTTGTGTTTTGTTTAAGGCCACTATATCTTTGTTGATTCTCTGTTTGGATGACCGATCTAGAGCCATCAGCGGTGCATTGAGGTCACCAAGTATGATTGTATTTTTGTCAGTTTTTGTTTTAAGGTCAATAAGTAGCTGTCTTATATATTTTGGTGCTCCTTGGTTTGGTGCATATATATTAAGAATTGTTTTATCTTCTTGATTCAGTGTCCCCTTAGCCATTATGAAATGGCCATTTTTGTCTCTGAGTACTTTTGCTGTCTTGTAGTCAGCATTATCAGATATGAGTATTGCTACGCCTGCTTTTTTTTTGGATGTTATTTGCTTGGAGTATTGTTTTCCAGCCTTTCACTTTGAATTTGTTTTTATCCTTGTTACTTAGATGAGTTTCCTGTAGGCACCATACACTTGGATTTTCTTTTTTGACCCAATTCTGCTACTCTGTGCCTTTTTATTGGTGAGTTTAGAGACCGTTTACATTAGTGTAATTATTGACACTTGTGAGTTCCCTATTGCCATTTTATAGATTGCTTTCTGTTAGTTTTGTGTCTTGTTTGATCCTTCTCTTTTGTTTTTTTATCTTTTGTTTTTATTTGGTTGTATTCCATACATCTTTGCTCTGTTGCTATCTTTTTTATCTCATGTGCTTCTGTGGTGGTTTTTTCAGTGGTGGTTACCTTTAAGTAATGAAAAGGGTTCCTACCCTGTTCATTTTAGCTCACTATTTTGTGAGTACTTTTGCACTCCATCGTCCTTTGCTACTGTTAATCTCCATCCTCTCTCCCCGCTTTTTTTGTTTTTCTTGTCACAGTTTAAATTTGGTTTTACTGTGTTCTTCTTGGAGCTTTTACTTGTGGCTTTGGGTTTTTTTTGTTCTTTGTATCTGATTGGAGGACCCCCTTTAGTAATTTCTGGAGTGGGGGTTTTCTGATGATAAATTCCCTCATCTTTTCTGTATCTGTGAATGTTTTTATTTCTCCTTCATATTTGAAGGATAGCTTTGATGGTTATAGTATTCTTGGCTGAAAGTTCCTCTCTTTCAGGTTTTTCATATTGGGGGTCCACTCTCTTCTAGCTTGTAGAGTTTTCTGCTGAGAAATCTGATGATAATCTAATGGGCCTTCCTTTATATGTTTTATCCTTCTTTTCCCTGGCTGATTTGAGAATTTTTTCTTTGCCATTGGTTTGTGCCAATTTCATTATGATGTGCCTTAGAGTAGGTTTGTTGGGGTTAAGAAAACTCAGAGTTCTGTTTGCTTCTTGAATTTGAGGCTTTAGTTCTTTCCACAGGCTTGGGAAGTCCTCATCTATTATTTTTTTGAGTATGTTCTCCATTCCATTTTCTCTCTCCTCTCCCTCTGATATACCTATTATTCTTATGTTATTCTTTTTGATGCAGTCCGACATTCCAGTAGGGCCTATCTCATTTTTTTAACTTTTTGAGTCTCTTTTATCTTCTCTCTGTTGTGCCTGAAGTTGCTTGTCTTCTATTTCACTAATCCTCTCTTCTATCTGGCCTGTTCTATTAGCTAAGCTTGTTACCTCGTTTTTCAGCTCATGAATTGAGTTTTTCATCTCTGTTTGATTTGTTTTTATAGTTTCAATTTCCTTGAATATATATTCTTTGTGTTCATTGAGTTGTTTTTCTGAGGTCCCTAAATTGCTTTTCTCTGTTTTCTTGTATATCTCGGAGATTTTTAGTATTTCTATCTTGAATTCTCTGTCATTTAGCTCCAAAGTTTCCAATATATTAAATTTTTCCTCCATAGATTTTTTCCTCATCTATCTGTGTTACCTCTCTCTTCTTTTGTATCCATGATATTCAATTTTCTCTTCCTTAATGGTATCTGAGGGTGGTTTTGTTGATAGTATTAATGAGATTTAATAAAGAATAAAAAGTTAAAAAATAAAAATTGAAAAAAGTTTTTTTTAAAAAATTAATACTGAAATAAGAGAAAAATAAAATAAAATAAAAATTTTAAAAAGGAACTTATTCCCCCCTCCTTTTTTTCTCTCCTCTCCTCTCCCCTCTTTCTTGAAGAAAATCTTGTGGTGAACTATGAATTATATTGTATTAAATAGAACAAAACAATGCCTGTAATGGAGGGCCTGAATTGGGGAAAAGTAATAAGGAGCAAAAAAAAAAAAAGGAAAAAAAAAAGTGGGGGTATGGACTCAGAAAAAGCAAATAAGGAAAAAATTTTGGGTCAAGAATAAAACTGATTTGCATTTAGGTGTTGGTTGACTAAGAGTTATGATGAGAGGAAAAAGGGGGGAGGGGGTAACAGGAAAATGAGGGGACAAATTAAAAAATTAAAATTTACTATTTTATTTAGTGAAACAAGAACTAGATAAAATGGGGAGCCAGGGATGGCAGCACTGCTAGTGAGTTAAAAAGGTGATGTTAAAAAAACCCCAAAATGCCACAAACATAAGTTTGAGTCCCAGATAAGATAATTTGTTTGTTATTGAGGTTTGAATGAGAGGAGACATAAAGGAGAAAGGAAGAAACTAATATAGAGGGAGAACAGAAAGAGAGAGAGAAAAAAAACAGAGGGAACCACTAAAAGAAGAAAAAAGAAAAAGGAGGAGAGAGAGAGAGAGAGTTAAGGGTTTTGGAGTGCAACCCTCATAGAGAGAAAGGATGAGGAAAGAAAAGATAATGGGAGATGTAACACTTATGGGTAGTGTAGTTCAAGGAGAGGAGAGAGTAAGACCGGCAGAGAGTTAAACGACCAAATTGGAGGAGGAAAAAAAATCAAGAATGAAGATAAGAGAAACAAATGAACAAATATAATAAAATGGGATAGGTTATAAAGTCTATGGATTATTCTTGATTTTGACAGGTTATCTTCTTGCTTTTTCTTTTCTCTCCCTCTTCCTGGTCGGTGACTCTGTACCCCAGGTTCTGCCCCTTTGGCACACTCAGGTAGAGGTTTGCAGTTGATAAATCTCTATGGCAATGTCATGTATTGTGCTTTAGTCTCGTTGGCAGTCGAGGCTCATTAGCATGTATAGGCTCTGACAGTGAGAGAGTTTGTGTTCCTGGAGCCTTTTTCCTAGTCTTTCCTTCCTCAATTAGTAGCCTGATAATCCAGCTATGGGGTTGCTGCTGCCTCTGCATGGATAGTGAGAGGCTCAAAGAGCTGGCAACTCCCCACTCTATTCCCACTCAGCACAGGGCTCTGGGTAAGGCTCAGTCAGTCAGAGCTGCTAGCATAATCAGGCAGGGCTTCTGCCCACTCAAAGACCTCTGGCTCTGCCACTCTGTCTGGTAACATGGGTGAACGCCCACTCCCGGGGCGCTTGGAGGAAACTCTCGCTCACTATCTGTGCACGCAGACCAGGATATCAGGCCGGCCGCCTCACCTTCTGAATGAAACCCCCACCCGCACAGAAAAGTTCCAGCATTGGAATTGGCTCTTGCTCCGTCCCTGTGCGTGGCTTTCCCAGGGCGCTGGGGCGGTCCAGAGATTCCACCTTTGGCCCACACAGAGGCCCCTGACTCTGCCCCTCTGTGGGATAACACGGGCACACGCTGCCGAGGCACTCAGAGGAATTGCTCGCTCACTATCTGCACGTGCAAACCAGGATATCAGGCTGGCCGCCTCACTCTCTGAGTAAAACCCCCACCCGCATGGAAAAGTTCCAGCGTTGGAATTGGCTCTCGCTCCCTCCCCGTGCGCGGCTCCCTCAGGGTGCTGGGGCCGCCCAGAGATTCCGCTTTCGGCCCACACAAAGGCCTCTGACTCTGCCTCTCTGTGGGGTAACACGGGCGCCCACTCCCAGGACTTTGGAAGGAATATCTCGCCCACTATTTGCGTGCGCCGACCCAGAGATCGGGCGGAAATGGCTGCCCCGCTTGTCTGTCTTTGTCTGGGTTTGGCGCAAGTGTTAGCTTGTATTGCCCGGGTTGCCACAGGAACAGTTTTGCCTCGGCTTGGATCTCCGTGCCACAGCCTGGTTTGGCCATTTGTGCCGCGGCCTGGATCTATTCACCCCCTTTGCCCACCTTAGTTTCTATATTCTCAGTTCCCAGTGAAAGCCGCCCTGTTTAGGTTAGTGAGGAAGGCGGAGCATTTCTTACTCCTTATTTCCTTCGGGGTTTGGTTATATATTTAGCCAATTTTTCGCTCGACCATACCTTCGGGTGTATTGCGAAACATCTGGAGGCTCCAAGGATAGGTTTTTCTGTTTCTGGTTGAAGATCTTGTTGAGTTTTGGGGGAGATTTATCAGTATCGCTTCCTACCCCGCCATAACTCTGACGTCCATGTTTTATCTTTTGATGCAAAAAATGGAACCAGTGCTTGTTTGATATCTTCTTCATTTTTGAATTTTTTGCCCTTCAAAAAATTTTGTAAGGACAAAAACAAGTGCTAGTCGGAGGATGCTAAGTCTGGGGATTATGGTGGATGTGACAGACATGCTTCTGTAGCATTTCTTCCTTGTTGAAATTCATAAAAATTACAGTGGCATAAATGAACTTTATCAGTAGCCATGGGTACACTATGGCTTCATACATAATACTAACATGAATCAACTTTGTTTTAGTTAATTTGCTACGTCAGTATGTGTACACTAAGTGATAAAAATAGAGAGGCACACATGCGCCAAATAAACTTGTGCTTATGTGTCGAAACTTATTGTGATAGAAACGAACAGAACTTTCCGGTAGACCTTATATTTTTTAAATGTCAAAACCAACCCTAGGTCTTAGGAAATTCTGAGTCTGGGCATTGAGTGAAAGCGTTTCCAAGTTTAGGCCATACAGGAGGAAATTATCAAAAGGCACATCAGAGGGTCTCAAACATTTCTTCAACAAGCTGAGTTCCTACCAAGGATCAGAAACTGGGCTCAGCACTGGGCATACATAGAGTCACGAAGGAAGAGGAGAAAGAAGGGTGTGGTTAACCTCTGGTGCCGAGGAGTTTACAGTTCTGCCAGATATCCCGGGGAAAAATGAACCCAAAGTGTGGAGAGGGCAGGCAGTCTCCAACACAATCACCCTGTGACCTCTAAAGCGGACAACGCCTGCCCTAAATGCTGGTCCTAAATACCCTGCCTGTTATAAACGAGCAAGAACCATCATTTACCGGCTATTCCCCCAAATCAAGCTGCGTCTTTCACTACTTGTGATGATTTCCAACACCAGCAGCCTTGAAAGTGCTCATGATTCTTACAGGAGAAGATACATAGGCCAGCTCACCTCAGAGGGTTTCACTGTGGCTAATGGGAGGTTCTCATCTGGGCCCAAAGTCCCCTAACAGCCACCAGGGCCCAGAGGAATGTGGATTCTCTTTTCCTACTCTTCTTCCCTGCTTACCTCCTTCTCCCTGAGTGCAAACACTTTCAAAATACAATAATGGATATTTGAACATATACCGGGAAACATGAAAACATGTCCTTCCTAGCTTCCCCCTAAATTACAGGTACGTAGTTTGAAGAAAGTGCACTATGCATTGATCAATTTTCCTTCACAGAAATGAGGGCTCCAAATAGGACTCGTGAAGGGAAGGAGGGGGAAGAACACGTTCAAAAGAGTTCAAAGGTTAGGTAGGAAATTGAGATGAGTGAAAATAAGATTGCCAAATGTGCATTAAAGTGATGGGATGAGTCCCGTGCCATTCTCCTGCCCCCGAGGAGGCGGAGCAAGCCTGAGGACCCCACGCACGAGGGTGGGGCTGAAGCCCAGGGCAGGGCTCAGCAGGCTGGTTTTAGAGCCCGCTGCACCCTCTCTGCAGTTACCCTTTCTAAACCCATCACGGGAGAGACCTGGGCTCTCTTGGATCTACACACTCTAATTTCTCCCTTCTTTTCTCCTTCCATGTTCCTATCAGGGGAAACTTCAGAAATGACCAGTAAGTTCCATGCCTGTTCTTAAGTGGTAATTCCATTCAGCTGCCTACAGGGTCTGCAATCCTTAGCCTCAGCCTTAAGGGTATAGAAATTCACATTTCTTCTTCCACGCTGTAGCTGCCCCACCCCCCAGCAAGAAATGAATTAATTAGGAGATATATGAACCCCACCTAAAAAGCCAAAATTATATATGTGCACAGGAGAGAGGATAGTCGCATGAATGAACTAAAGTTTGTATGAGACCGCAGGGATAAGGAGAAGAAAAGTTACTAATCCCCTGCGGGGTTTTATAACTTACCAGTCACTGCACTCTGAGCAGAGATCAATCACCTTGCTGCCCTGCATCTTCTCAGATTAAACAGGGGGCAGAACCCCCAAGGCACGATGGTGACTGCTTCCCCAGGACAGAGCAGGACGACACCTTCAGGGTCTGCTGCTCCCGCCATGGCTGTCTCTGACCTTCCCTCTCAAAACAGCAGGAAGGCTAGTCCCCCAGTCACCTCCCTTCCCACACTGACTTCTCTCTTTGTTTTCTCAGCTTCAAGATCCTCTGGTAAGTTTGACCCTCTCTCTCTTCTCGACAGAACTCCTGTCTCCAGCAGTACCTGACAGGTCTTCTTAAACCAAAATCCACCTCTCAGTATTGGGATTGTAACAGTTTAGACCTCCCGTTTCCTTGATTCCTTCTGTGTCCATTACTCAGAGATTTCACCGGGTTACTAAGAAGTCTCTAGAATATTCACTGACTCACAC
This sequence comes from Saccopteryx bilineata, assembly GCF_036850765.1. Classification (NCBI taxonomy): domain Eukaryota; kingdom Metazoa; phylum Chordata; class Mammalia; order Chiroptera; family Emballonuridae; genus Saccopteryx; species Saccopteryx bilineata. The sequence goes on along the minus strand of NW_027095626.1, from coordinate 10,459 downwards.
AGAAATTAAAGAACAGAGATAAACTTTCCTCCATGGTTCTCAAGATGGTCCGTTAGTGACTTTCCATACAGAATGGAAAACGATTTTCGGTAAAAAGGTCCAGATAATATTTTTGTTTTCCAGCCTGGGCCATCTGTCCAAGCAATTAGTAAATTGTTAATTTGTCCCCAGCTGTACGTTTGTCAAGCCCAGCCATGTCTACGGGGACTTGAGCTCCAGCCAGAAACTTGAAACTCCTATTTTCTTAGACTTTTGCTATCCCATTAACCGGCATTTCACCTGCTGATTATAAGATTTTGGAATGTACAGATGCCTCTGATTGGAAAAAAACTTGCAAGCAGTTTTATCACTATGAAATTTACTAATTGAAAAAAGAATGAATAGGACCGTAAACAAAGAGGGGGGAATAAGAAATCTCTCTGCTTGTTGCTCACTGGAATCAACTCCTCACCCAGTCAGTGAGGCTGTGTGCTCACTTCACTGACACCGGGCTCCCCTGGTCTCTGTGGGGCCAGGAGTCCCTGGGCACATTGGGATGCAGAGGGTGCAAGGTCGGTCTTGGCGTCTTGCTCTGGGTTATCAATGACGTATTTGAAAGTTCTCTAATGGGACGGATTTACATAAATAGGGAAGGGGAGAAAAACATGCTTAGTCCTAAAGACCATCAATAGGAAACTTGTCTATAGACAAGGAAAATAAAAATAGCAGAGGAGAGAGGAGGAGATAAGAAGCTTCTGAAATAGTTTTTCATTCGGATGTCCTTGCCCTCCCTGGTCTGCTCTTCCTCGTTTGGGTTCCAAGAATTCTGAGGAAAATTCCCCTGAGAATACAGAGATATTTTTTTTTAGGGGCATGACATTTTGATATCTTGCTTCAGGCTACCAATAATTCTCTCCGCATCTTAATAATTTTATGGAAAAAAATTAAATCCATGATTTACATAAAAAAGCAAGAGCAGGGGGGGGGGGATTTCCCAGCAGTTAAAAATAACCTGTTACAAGGGCCTTCACAAATTGAAAAAGAAATTGAACAAGGAAGACCGGAAAAGGAAATAACATCTTTCTCTGTTTCTGTTCCCAGCGGGGGCAACGCCAAGTGCCACCGGTGAGTCTGTCCGCATTTCTGTCTGCAGTTCCCCCTCTGTGGCCCGTCACCTGGCCTTTCCTGGCCACTACTGGGACTTCTCCACGTGAGATACAGACCTCCCTGAGCACTTACCTTCCCACTATCAAAATTTCATGAAATTATTCATGTTTGGGGGTAGGGGGGCTGAAATTTTTGAAACCTGCTGATTTACATGAAAAGTCAATAAAATCAATGGGAATGTTTCCTTGTTTTTATAATGACCTACTCAGAAGGAACTCTCTAAATCAGTGGTTTTCAATCAGCTTGTCACAGGAATTTTTAAAACACGCAACACCGGACTATTTAATTGGGGGCACTGACCTGTTTTCCCTTAGACTGTCAAATTATCTACTAAGTGAAAACTGTATGATTTCACACATAGGTGGGATATAAAACGGAGACTCATGGACATAGAAAAAGTGAAGTCATTTCCAGAGGAAGCAGAATGTGGGGGAGGGGTGCAGGGGAAGGCAGTGACAAAGAACAAATATACGGTGAGGGAAAATTATTTGACTTTGGGTGGTGAGCACACAACACAATCAATCAAAAGTTCAAATGCTAGAGCAGGGGTCCCCAAACTTTTTACATAGGGAGCCAGTTCACTGTCCCTCAGACCGTTGGAGGGCCGGACTATAAAAAAAACTATGAACAAATCCCTACGCACACTGTACATATCTTATTTTAAACTAAAAAAACAAAACGGAAACAAATACAATATTTAAAATAAAGAATAAGTAAATTTAAATCAACAAACTGACCAGTATTTCAATGGGAACTATGGGCCTGCTTTTGGCTAATGAGATGGTCAATATCCGGTTCCATATTTGTCACTGCTAGCCTTAACAAGTGATATGACATGCTTCCGGAGTCTTAACGTGTGTGTCCCGTGTCACCGGAAGTGGTACTGTACATGACCAACACCACGCTTTGCGGCACCGCCACATACAGTGCTCCAGGAGCACAGCATGCATCCCGTGAGCCATAGTTTGGGGACCCCTGTGCTAGAGAGATGTTCACCTGAAGCCTATGTGCTCTTATGGATCAATGTCACCCTATTACATTTAATTTTCTGAATAAAAATAAATTAATTTTAAAAAGACTGTCAGATTCAAAAATAAAAACAGCTAACACAATAGCCGACTAATGTGAATGAGTCAAAATTATACTTTTCTTTTTTTTTTTTTGTCAGACTGGCAAAAAAAAATATTTTTTGGTATGCCGTGGAATTTTAGTAATTAATTTATGTGTGCCATAAGATGACAGAGGTTGAAAACCACTGCTTTAAATAGAAGGAAAAAAAGTAGTGAGAGAAAGAGACCATGAAAACGCTTTTCTTGTCTTTCAGCTGCTCTTCCAATGTCCAGTGGTAAGTTCAGTCTTTTCCTCTGTTTCCGGTCCTTACTGTTGCTCTCTACAAGACCCGGGGTGGGGGAGGGGGCTTCCCTGCTCATCTGGGCAGCAACCTAATATCAATGGCTCTTAATGTCTTTTCCTGCTCATCCAGCCTCTCTTCTTGTGAAGTAAACTTACATCTACTTAGTTTCACACACACACACAATATCACATGTCTTATGTGGTAAGAACAATATAGGTGCTTTAATTACATTCTCCCATTTAATCTTTAGAGTAACTCTGTTGACCTCTTTGAAAGGGCTAAGAAACTCAGGCCACATGATTGCCCAAGAATATAGTCACCGAGCCATATTGTGAGCAAAAACACTATGTCCCTACCAACCTTCTCCCCTGCACAAATGGCTCCCCATAGAAGGACCCGTTTCTTTGATATGGGTATCTAATGATGTCTAATTTGTTTCCTCAGGTATACCCCTGGCACCCATAAGTACGTATGGCATCTGTCTCTCTACTCCGGTTCTCTTTGGTCTTCAAAGTCTGAGGGAGTGGGTTCTGTTAAAGTTATTGGAGTTGCTCGCTGCTCTCCTGTTTCCTTCTTACTGAGCTGCCCTACATTGTAGATAATTTAAGAGAATGCGGATTAAAAGATGGACTAAGCTAACATTCATAAACACACACAAACAAAAAAAAACAAATGAAGAATATTATAAAATCATAGAGGTAGGCAGAATTTTTGAAAGAGAGAGACAAGAAGTCCAAAATGATGTTGAAATGGGGAGACTGGCCCTGGGTGCTTGGCTCAGTAGATAGAACATCGGCCCTGTGTATGGACATCCCAGTTTTGACTACTGGTCAGGGCACAAGTGAGAAGTGACTATCTGCTTTCCCCTCTTCTCTCCTCCTCCTTTCTCTCTTTCCCTCCCACAGCCAGTGGCTCAGTTGGTTCAAGCATTGACCCCAGGCACTGAGGATAGCTTGGTTGGTCCAAGCATCAGACTTAGGCACTGAAAATTGTTCAGTTGATTCGAGCATCAGCCCCAGACAAGGGTTGCTGGGTGGATTCCAGTTGGAGTGCATGCAGGAGACTGTCTTACTATTGCCCCTCCTTTCACTTAAAAAGAAATGGAGACAGACCTTAGAGTGTTCTCTCAAAGATCACAGTGCTCTTCAGAGGGGACAGAAAGATGCAGAGGCCTTTACCTGAGACTTGACTCAACGTTGTTCAGGTCCCGACAATAAAGAGGACTTTTCAGGAAACCCTGTTGACTTCCTCATCACACCGCCACTGCTTACTCTTCGACCTCGGTGTGCACTGCATACTTTGGGATGTTTTCTTCTTATGCCCACCCTCGTCCTCCCCTCACCACTGCCAACAAAATATGAAAGCTAATACTGTGGTTTTTTCTATTTGAGAAAAATTACATGGATTTCTTTTCCTTATTTTTTTTAGTGATCTCCCAGAGAACCTCAAGTAAGTGCTTTACTTCTCAGCCTGTTGTATGTGAGACTCTCTGAGCTTCCATGTTTCTGGTCCACAAGAGTGAGACTCACGTTTCCCCTGTTCATTTGCTCCCGCCTTACCCAGGGGCCTCAAGCTTAGAGCTGTGAGACATAACTGTTTTGTTACATAACTGTAGAATTTACCATTATTTCAGTCCTTAACTTGGTTTCCCAAGAAACAGACACCAACCGTATGCTCAGTGCTGAAACCAGATCAGGCACTGACGTTGGTGAAATTTAACACAGAATCAACGAAGTCACTTTCTACACCATGTGATAATTTTCCGTAATTCAAATCCAGTTCTCTTGTGTATGTTACACATGATCTTTATGCAATCCCAATTATCCCTTAGGGTTCCCCAGATTGAAATTAAATCACATTAATATAACAATGCTAAGTGTCAAAGAAATAAGAATAAAAATGCTAAGTATCTATCCAGGTAAAAAAAAAAACTCAGTGAGTGAGGTCAGAGGTGTCAGGTAAGGACCGTGAACGGGAAGGTCACTTACAGTCCAATGAGGGCGGCCATGCTCAGTTCCAGCCCAAGCTCTTTAGGCAAGAACACAGATCTAGAACTTTCCCAAGTGTCTCACTTCATCCAGACTGTAGGTGAAAACTTCTCAACTTTTAAAACAGGGTAGACATCTGGACCACTCTGACGGATGGTCCAGACTCTCACATCCATCCATCCCACACTCCCGTCTGAACACGTGCTGCATGTGTTTTACAGTAATGACTTCGTCATCATTTCAATAACATTAGGACACAAGATTGGTATTTGAAAAAGGCGAACTAGGACGGTTAACCCAGAATGATCAAGTGTCCCTCTGAATTTCCTGTCTACATATTCGTTCTGAATCCTGAGCAAGGAGGTTGACTAGCTACGTAGTCTTACTGCCCAGATGAAAATACTGAGCCTACCGAATCCTCCTTGACCCAAGGGTGAGATTGGCAACCTCAGCTGTCCGTGTTTAGGCACACGCCTTATAATTAGGAACAGGGGCCACCTGAGGTCAGCAGCGGGATTACTGGTCCTGCAGATAGAATTGACCATCCAGAATTTAAATTGTATAAGCAGTGCTCTTTCCAGAGGAGGCGTCAGAGGGGTGGGCAGGAAAGGAGATGTAAAAGGGGTTGGGAGGGGGAACAAGGGGTCACCAGAGGAAGCAGGCAACGTGCGGCCATTTATTGGCTGGTTTGGTCTTGACTGCTCATTGTTTTCATTAAAAATACAGAGCCAAGCTGAGACATGAGAGGGGGCGGGGGTTAGAATGATTTCCAAGGGGCGTCAACTGAAGAGGCAGGCAGTGTGAGAAGTTGAAGCCCTGGGCAAGAACACCTATGGAGGCAGAGGGTCCTCCCTTCCTCCCCTCCCTTCCACCGCTACTCAGTGCACAAAGCTGAACCCAGAAATGACGCCAGTGAAAACGCTTTTCTTTCTTCTCAGACAGCCGCACTAATTGGTTTGTTTGTTTATCTTTTCTATGTGAAGCAAGACCTGGGAAGCACCAGCGTAAGTCCCGTTCCTCTCAATGCCTTTGTTGTCGCTGGTTTCTGATGGTGTCTAGCAGCCCATCGGTGCCCTGTTTTTTTGTTTGTTTGTTTGTTTTTGTTTTGGTTTTTTGTTGTTGGGTTTTGGGGGTTTTTTTTTGTCTTTTTCTGAAGTTGGAAATGGGGAGGCAGTCTGACAGACTCCCGCATACGCCCGACCGGGATCCACCCGGCATGCCCACCAGGGGGTGATGCCCTCTGGGGCATCGCTCTGCGGCAACCAGAGCCATTCTAGCGCCTGAGGCAGAGGCCACAGAGCCATCCTCAGCGCCTGGGCCAACCTTGCTCCAATGGGAGGGGAAGAGAGAGACAGAGAAGAAGTAGACGGGGAGGGGTGGAGAAGCAGATGGGTGCTTCTCCTGTGTGCCCTGGCCGGGAATCAAACCCGGGACTCCTGCACACTAGGCCGACGCTCTACCACTGAGCCAACCGGCCAGGGCCGGTGCCCTGTTTTTCATGTAGGTAGACCAGGACAAGGCTTCTATGCCTGACTCTGGGGCGTGTTCATTTTCCAGCATTCCTCACCTCCCAGCTCCTTGCTTTCCTGTTCCTATTTTCAGTAGCCGGCTCCAGTTCAACTGGCAGTGTCCTCTTGGAGGCTATCATTGAAACTGATCGGTACTAAATATGGTACTAAAATAATAAATAATAGTCATTTAGCAGTTACTATGTGCCAGGCTCTGTACCCAAGGCTTTAAACCTGCATATGCCTTATATGAGATGAGTATTGTTATTTCTATTATAAAGAGAAGGAATTAGAGAGCCTGGGTAGCTCGCCCACGATCCCACAATTATGAGCAGCAGAGGCTGGGATTCCAGTGCGAGTTCATTTACCTGAGTCTCAGGTCAAAGCAGAGCCTCCTGCCCGTCAGGTGGTGAGAAAGGTGGCCGCCCAGCCCTCAGATATTTATGCTTCTGGGGGAAGGATGAGCCTTTCTAAAATGAACCAAGGATCTGACGTCATGATAAAATCATAACACAATCATTCCAAAGAAGTGATAGCAAAGAGAGGACTGAGAAGAAGACAAAGTGTGAGTGACATTAAAATCCTTCCAGCTTGACCAGGTGGTGGCACAGTGGATAGAGCGTTGGACTGGGATGCGGAGGACCCAGGTTCCAGACCCCGAGGTCGCCAGCTTGAGGGCGGGCTCATCTGGTTTGAGCAAACCTCACCAGCTTGGACCCAAGGTCGCTGGCTTGAGCAAGGGGTTACTTGGTCTGCTGAAGGCCCACAGTCAAGGCACATGTGAGAAAGCAATTAATGGACAACTAAGGTGTCGCAGGGAAAAACAGATGATTGATGCTTCTCATCTCTCTCCGTTCCTGTCTGTCTGTCCCTGTCTATCCCTCTCTCTGACTCTCTCTCTGTCCCTGTAAAAAAAAAAAAAAATCTTTCCAGTCAGTGACTTCTGAAAGGTTGAGTTTGCAGAGAGCCATCCAGAGGAAGGACTAGCTGAAGTCTATCCTCGTTCCTGACTGTGCGGGGCTGGCCCGTGTCCACTGCTCTTTGCACACGCGGTGGCTGCCTCCTCCCTCCCAGATGACTAAGTAATATCTGAAAGATGAAACTGATAAGCAGAAATGATTAGGAGGAAGATGAAAATCTCGTAGGGTTGGCTCTCTTGACTTTTCAACCATAGAACACATTTTCAACTAAACAATAAGGTAGAAATGACAAAACAAAAAAGAAAGAAGTGGGAAAACTCATGAAAGAGTAAAGGGAGTAAAACAAAAAATGGAAGCAAAATTTAGGGGAAATTAGACTATGCCACTAGAAAAAAGACACTTAAATATCTTTTGTAAAAGACTTTGGGGCTCTCTTCTTCCTTCTCATTCCAGAAATGTCCTGTCTGGAAACAGTATCAATAAGAATTCTATTATCAGAGTCAGTTCTGTGATCAGTGTCAACCCATACTAATCCTTTGTGTTTGGATTTTAGCACATGCAGCCGTACCTATCAGTAAGTTCCTTTACCTTTCATAAATCTGGTGCAAATAGGGAACCCCAAAACGAGGAGAGCTTTTTCTTTGTCTAATCATGATCACTTCCATTTAATGCTTTCGTGTATAAATAGTCTCTCTCTCCCTTACTTGGCAACCTGAGAGGCTATTAATTAATTATTCAGTGGAAGGATGGACGTTCGAATGAAAGATTAAGTTTAAAAGAAAGTTTTCTTTAAAAAATTTTTCAAATAGCTCTTAATAACAAACTTCTCATTCTGCAAAAATATTAATAAATAAATGAATAAATAAAAGATATTGCAGGGCCAGGTATAACACATGTGGAGACACCAACCAAAAACAAAGGGAAATCAGGAAGATATGTCAGGTCTGGGGAAAGGAAAGAGAATATTCTCAATTAGGCTTCAGATTTGTAATTGCTTAAAAACACTGTGCGGGATTTGAATCCTCCATACGAGTTAAGAAAGAAAAAAGAATGAGATAAGCGTACGTGTACGGGGTCTCCCCGCTTTCCTGCTGCTCTGAAATATGCGGAAGCCAGTCACGTGAGACTGGGACTATTCCTTCACCACAAGAGACAGGCCAGCCCCTCTGGCTCCACTGTGGATGTCTTTGGGGGAGAGGTTTGGTGTGTCTTCCCAAGATCTCTTTTGTTAGTGCCTTGGAAAGAATAAGAAGTGGAATTATGTTTTTTTATCCAAACACTCGGCTAATATATTTGTGTTTTCTGTTGTTCTGCCAGTTACTCCGGTGCCTTTTGGTAAGTTGTTATTCGTCTCTTTCCTAATTTCTGGGTCTTTTAGGGCGTCTCCCTGATGGAAAAGGTTTCCTGTGCACATTATCCAACTCCCTTTGCCTTCCTGTTGTCCAGTACACTTATGTTACTAAAGAATTTAAAGACTATAATAGGCCTAGTGAAATGCAAAGAAAAAGAAAAAGAAAAATATTCAAAGGATAGAAAATGAAGATGCTGAAGTAGTATTTTTCACCTAATGGAGAGAAATTTTTAAATATAATAAGCACTTTGCTAAAAGTGATATATTCATACATCACCAATTCCACTTAAATTAATCTTACCCTTTTAGAAAGCAAATTTGTAGTATGTTGCAAGATACACAGAATATAATATCCTTTAAACTTCTAAGTCCATTTTCAGATATATGCCTTAAGAAATCATTCTATATACAGAAGAAAACCCTATGCATGATGTTAATTAGTTTTAAAAAAATAGAAAGGTCATAGACTGCAGTGGTTAAGAAAGAAATCAGATAAATCTAGTTACTGAAGGATAACAACCTCACCAACTTTATTAAAAATACCATGTTGTTACTCTTGCAAAGTAACATCCCCAGAGAGAAGCCACACAGATGTTTCTGATACAGGATTCTAAAGTACCTCTCATAGTTTAGCTCTCTATTTGGCTGTCTTAAAGGGCTTCTTCTAAGACAGGGGTCGGGAACCTTTTGGGCTGAGAGAGCCATGAACACCACATATTTTAAAATGTAATTCCATGAGAGCCATACAACGACCCATGTACCTTATGCATTATCCAATAAAAATTTGGTGTTGTCCCGCAGGACAGCTGTGATTGGCTCCAGCCACCTGCAACCATGAACATGAGCGGTAGGAAATGAATGGATTGTAATACATGAGAATGTTTTATATTTTTTAACGTTATTATTTTTTTTATTAAAGATTTGTCTGCAAGCCAGATGCAGCCATCAAAAGAGCCACATCTGGCTTGCGAGCCATAGGCTCCTGACCCCTGTTCTGAGATAACAATAGCGAGTAAAATCACTTTAACTGTCGTGAGAGAGCTGGATATTTGTAACAGATGATGAAACATTCGTCCATTCTTACCATTTTTAGCAGCACTTGCCTCAAAACAAATTTTTCTCCAGACACTGGGTAAAGGTATGCCTCTACTAGAAATATTTTCTCTATAAACTTGCCGGCTGCCTGTCTCCCAGCAACTTTCTTGGTCCCCCCCACCCCACATACCAGGCCAGCCATTTTTACCCAAGGACTGTATGTTAACTCTTTTCTAAATGACCTGGGAGCAAAGAACAAATCGACAACTTCTATTTCATAACAATCTTTACAGTCACTGTTAGGGTGTAACTCTAATAATACTTTACCAGAATAATTGTGTGAAGTGACTATTGGGAGCTAACAAGAAATTAAACTAACATCTAAATGTAAACTCCTAATATGAAAACAATAATAAGTACGGCCTGCCGTCTCCCACCAACACTGTTGCCTGCAGTTCCTATGACGTTGTGGGTTTATCGGTGCCTCCAGCTTTGCCCCGCAGGCTGAGGCTATGGGACAAGAGCATCGAGGTCTTGATTATCATGTTCTATTGCGGTTCCTGAGGAGGGGCAGAGGTCTCGGGAGTCCTTGTACTCTCCCACCATAAAGTCACTGAATGTTTGGAAGCTTGAATTTTGTGGTAGGTTGATTAGAGTCCCTTTCCAAACCCACCGGCATGCTGTTTGGTTGGCATTTATAATGTCCCTTCACCTGTCACAGGGTTTGGGTCTCAGGCTCTGAACAGCTGTAATCATTTCTGTTCATGCATAAAACCTAACTGGCATATTTCCCTACGAATGTAGCTTTTCTGTTTTGTTGCATTTCTTAAAATTATTGATTTTAAGTGAAAAATCTATTAATGCAGTGAGTAAAAAGAACAGACAAAATATGGATTTCTCATTAAAAAAACAAATTTTGTAAAGTAATCAAGACCAATATCACCCCAATAAATTTAATTTAAAAAATAAAAGTCTTCATGTTCACTACACAAAAAAGACTTCAGTCAAAACTAATACAACAAAATAATATTGAATTGTAAACCGCAATGAAAAATAACATTGTTAAATTTTAAAAATTTTATAGATTTTAGCTCATAAGGCAGGACTAAGTTACCTAAGTGATGGAATAGAAAAATAATATAATAGAAGGGGAAGAA
>NW_027095625.1:0-27541 GCF_036850765.1 Saccopteryx bilineata | reverse complement strand
AATACCACAGTAGAGATCTTCGAGGGATAAATAAAACTTAACTATTCAGGCAAGGCATAGTAAATGTCCCTCGTGTTTACAAGAAATGAGATCAGTTTTACCTGCTATTTGGAAGAAATACCTTAGGCTCGTAAATGGTGTTGTGAGATGGGGCCAGTAACCTTGGGTACTTTTTAGCCTTCAATGGTAAGTCCGAGTAGGCTGGGCAAGGTCATGTCACAGGTAGCTGGATTAGGGTTGGAAGAGACTGACCCCTCCCTTCATGGAGCAAGAGGGCAGCTTACCTTCTTGTGTCACTTTTTTCTCTCTGCAGAGGTATGTATCCTGGTGGGGCTGAGACCTGGCAGACCTCAGCTCAATGACCTTTCTTTTCACTTTTGAAGCAGGGCCCTGACGAAATCTTATGAAGCTCCTTTGAGACATTGGAGCCTTTAAGGGTATATTCCAGAAGCTGTTATTTTCCTGATCTCTTTTGGGCTCCACTTGCCTTTTCTGTCTCCTTTATTGGTCATTATAGACCTTAAAAGCCATGCTCAGAATATCTCACTGAGGGACTTGAGGGCCCTTTCCTGTCTATATAAACTCTTGAAAAAAGACAAAAGCAGGCTTATTAGCTGGATGAAATCAGGAGAATCAGGTTTTGGTGTCTCCTTTAGGATTCCAAAGTGTTTTTGCTGCTGAATAACTCAGTACATTAGCATTCAAAAGAATTTTCAAACAAAGAGCATGATAAAATAGATTCACAGGAGTTCCAGGATATGACTTCTTTCCTTATATTACTTAACATTGAACAATATTGTTGCCAAATGATAATAAACTAAATATTACATAAAAAGACATTATTAACAACTTCTAATATTTAAACTAAGATTTAAGTATCACTAGGCTATAAAACAAAAATTTACAAATGGCCTTTGAAATATCATATAGTTTTAAAATGGAAATACTTTTTTTAAAAAATAGTGGGGGAACAATAAGTCACCACTCCTAACCAAGTGGTTGGAAAACCTATTAGTTAATAGAGCCAATTACTAACAGTACAAGAACTAAATTTTCTTTTAAGACCCAAATTTTAAATAAATTAGAATTATATATGTAGGTATCTTCCCTATTGAGGCAGCGCCCACATTTGGCTCTTCATTTGAGAGCTATTCCTAAGAGGACTAAAAGTTCTATGTGACCTGTAAGCTCTTTGCAAATGGCAGTTTACCAACCTGGGTTCTGCGCCACCACAAGTCAGGCCAACCTGGGTTCTTAAGAGAGGAGGAAAGGAAGAGGCATCCGACATGCTTGTTCTTCTTTGCACATCCCAAGGGCTGACTGAACCCTAGCCTGGCCAAGCACCGCATGGCAGCAGCAGCGAGGCTCCGAGCTCATTTCCAAAGTGGCGCCCATCCATCTCAGGGCTCCCGTTCTCTTTCACTGCAAGATTAGGGACATGATTTCCATGCGAGAGGGGTGTGGATGGGCGGGTATTTGGAACCAGCATGTCCAAAAACCAAGCCGACTTTCATTTTCTTCCCTGGGGCAGTGGTTTTCCTTTATTGCTTTTCTTACCAAAAAAAGCAGCAATTAAAAATACATTTTTTATAAATTTATCTTTCTAACAGTGGGCTGCTTTTGCCTATATGAGTTTTCCAATTTTTTCCTCAATTCCCTAAAAATTTTTTTTATAAATTTACTATTTTGGCTAATGAATAGGGTCTCCATTATGAACTGCATGCCTTCTACATAGCTGAGAAACTTAGACTTTTTTTTAAATTTTTTTTCTTTTCATTTTTCTGAAGCTGGAAACAGGGAGAGACAGTCAGACAGACTCCCGCATGTGCCCGACCGGGATCCACCCGGCACGCCCACCAGGGTCAACGCTCTGCCCACCAGGGGGCGATGCTCTGCCCATCCTGGGTGTCGCCATGTTGGGATCAGAGCCACTCTAGCACCTGGGGCAGAGGCCAAGGAGCCATCCCCAGCGCCCGGGCAATCCTTGCTCCAATGGAGCCTTGGCTGCGGGAGGGGAAGAGAGAGACAGAGAGGAAAGCGTGGCAGAGGGGTGGAGAAGCAAATGGGCGCTTCTCCTGTGTGCCCTGGCCAGGAATTGAACCCGGGTCCTCCGCACGCTAGGCCGACGCTCTACCGCTGAGCCAACCGGCCAGGGCTACAGAGACTTTAACATCTCCTTGGCCCTGTGGGAGAGTGTTAAAATTTTTCTATAATTTTTTAACCCAGTGGAGCGGCAATTTAATTTAAGAAACTGCCAATTAACTAGCAAGGTTCACACTTATGATTTAACTTCTAAATGCTGTTTCTCTCCTTTAACATTTTCTAAAGCAAAGTTTTGATTTTTAATACTATTTCTACCCTGTTTTTTTCAAATGGGAAAAACCACTTTTGGTCTGTAGGTTGATATTTGAAACTAGTCTCCATTCTATATTTTTAGTCACCTTACCCTTACTTTATTGCCTTTCCCCATCACTCTGCACAGAGCAAGCTGAACCCTAGCCTAACCATGCGTGTGGAGGCAGCGGTGGGGCTTGCCTACTGCCTGGGTGCAATGTGGTGGTGAGGGCAGGAGCTCAGCTAGGAAAATGCATGTCCACGTTTGCTTCCTACAGCCTCGCCCCAACTCCATCATTCTGCACACCGCATGTCCCTGCTTGGGTTTCCTATACCTCAAACTGCCTATTTGCTAGTCTTTCGGCTCTAGAGTCTGGATAAACACTTTCAATTTGTGGGATTCTCTTTTCTTTCTCCCCTGTGGCTGCTTGTAATATGGGACATTTATTTTTCCAATGGCCCTCTTCCTTACAATAAGCACATTGATTCTTTTCTTGCTGAGTTCTATTTTTTTCTCAATTTTCTTTCTTCTCTATTTTGCTTCTTTGGTAATCCCTCACCCTTAAAAAGTTTGTCTGTTGAAGTGCTGCTACTATTGCCTTAGTTATTCATTTATCCTGTTTCAAACTCAAATCAGGCTTGACTAGGAAGACATGGCACCCTCTTTGTATGGAGCAAGCTTTTAGCCATTGAGTGGATTCATTTTTAAATTTAGCCATTGATCAATATATGGAAACTAATCAAGACAGCCTTGATTCCCAGTTATTATATTCCAGACTGCCCTTACTATCTGGAGATTAAAGGTTCCAATTAGTAGCCACTCAACCTTGAAACTAGGCCATTCTGATTCAAAGAGAGTGAATAGCCTTGTTTTGGACCATTTAATTTTATATTCATGGTTGTGTTCTAAGCTTCTTGAATGTGCTTTCAAAGACAACCTAACAAGATCTTTTGTAAAGTGGCCCCTCCTCCCTTATTTAATTGGTGGCCAAGGGCACCAATTACAGAATTAAAACTAGTTCAGAAGAATCCAGAAATAAGTGCACCAGTAAAGCAATAAAGGTAAGACAGATAATTAACAAGCACCCAGAATAAAGGGTATTTGACTATAAAGGTATTAATTATTATACAAGACAAGGGGAAGAAGCCAACAGAAGAGAATTACTTCCTTCAGAGGAGAAAGCTAACAGGGTGCTCTGAAGCTCATTTGAGAACAAAAAGAGAACAACGATTTGCCACTTAAGATTGCTTTTTTGTCAGAAGCTTCCAATTTTGACACAAAAGACCTAAGCCAGGCCTTAAAACAGATACATTTAGACATTAAACAAAAAATTTACACACACACACACACACACACACACACACACACATGCTCACATGAGTGCACCTTTATAAACAAGGGAAGGGCTCCCCCTCGTGGCCTCTCAGGTGCATCCCTGCAAGGACTTTAGACTTAAACTTAGAAATTTTAGACAAAAGCAAAAAAAAGAAATACTGAGATCTCAACAAACACAGAGAAGTCTCTGGAAGTTAGGGGCGAGATTAATCCAGGTTAGCTCAGCCTCCACTTATTCAGTGCAATGCTAGATGACTAATCCCTGATGGACTCAACTTCCACCATGTCCTCTCAGAGATAGAAACAATTGTCCCCACTTCTGGCATTTAACTGAGAGCTCTGCTAGATACCTCCAGAAGTCCTGGGCCAGATGAAGTTCCCGCTAATACCTCTCTTAGAGAAACTGATGTCTCTGAAGACCCACTGCAGAACTAGTGGACCTGATACAGTCGGTTCCTATTAATGTCCATCTAATGTACCAGCAGATATTCCTGAAAGCCTGAAGCAGGAACCAATCCCTAACAATCATCCCTTTGAATTATAACCAGATGTTCCCCAGCAAAACCCAAAGCTGGACTACTAAAACTCCCCACTGACGTCTTGCTCTTGGAGAGTGTTCTGCAAACATATGACCACTTCTAATCTATTTTCTCATACCCCAAAACAGAAAGAATATAGACTAGTTACAAACAGCAAAGTAACTTTGAAGGCCCTACCTTCTCCACTGGAGTTCTACATCTTCGAAGTCACAATTAAGCAAAGCCTCAAATCCACTGTACCTACTTCTAGTCCAAAACAGAAAAGTGAAAGCAAGAGTTCATAAGTAAACCGGAAAATTCAGTAACGCAAAAAGAGTTTCTTTCCCTACTTCCTCAAGTTCTCTGCCAAATTGTCAAATTTGGGAACTGAGAGGCATCTACAGTACTGTCGAGATCCCATAGGAAGACCGGGAGCCCTGAAAACACTTCAGGTGGCACCTCTCTTTGAGATTCCAGCAGGACCAGACAGCCTCCTGGAGAGACCAGCCAATTAAAGGTGCCTCTACCAGGTGATGTGAAACAGCATTGACCTTGTATGGGAGCCAAATGTTATAAAGTACGCAATCCACAATTCTGCGGGTTTTCATAGAGACACCAAATCCAGATAAATTTTGAGGAGTTTTATTAAAGGAGAAAATTTCTTAAATATGTCAGCTGCATATAGCTTACATGGGGCAGCAGTCCCAAATTGTGTGCGTCTATAATATTATAAGGGCTGGTTATATACCCTTAATTATACATGGGCATGGGAAAAGCCTAACATTTCAGCATAATCTTATAACCTTTGTTTTCTCTTACACAGGTTTGGGAAAAGGATAAGGGAGGGAATGGGACACAATTCATTAGTAAGTTTATAACATCTGTCTATAGGATTCATGAAAATACGCTTCTATACGTTAAAACTTACAAGGCAACACAATGGTGAAAACGTCACTTTACATATTAAAAGCATCCCTATGTTTTCTAGTGTTCATTTGCCATTTCTTTGTCCAAAGATACATACATTAACTACACACTTTAGGAGGGGAGAGGTAGTTTCCATGGGGACAAATGCCTGCAAATGGCCCATTTATATAAGGAAAGGTTTAAATTAATTTTTCTCTTTCTACAATTGGATAGCTATTCACTTGCTTCTTTATAGGTGTGCAGGAAGGTCAGAGAGTCCAAATCTCCTCCCCTCTGCATTTACAATACAGTGCTATTGGCCATCCTGGTATGATGCTAATCAAACAAGTACAAAGATTTTTACAAAATCTCTGCATTCCTAGCTCAAATTAATAAAATGTTTTTTAAGCTTCCTAAAGTATTAATATTAATTCTGTAGCTTTTGGTACCTTACAACATTTTCTTCTGTGAGGCATGATAACTTTCAAGCTTTTTACTTGTAAGACCAGAAACCGGAAGTCTTGCATTAGTTGCCTTTTATTTCTTGGCTTCTTGTTTCCTATTTGTAAAATAAAAAAATCAGATCACTTTGAGGTTCCAAAATTCTCTAGCTCCAGCATTCTGTTCATTCCATAAGCACAGATTTGCATGAATGACAGTGCCAATTTATGACATTTGCTATCATTCTACAGGTAGACCTGCAGGTGGACAAAGAGAGGCACAGTCTTTTTGAGTCCTCCCTTGATTACATTCATTAAATACAAAAATTTCAGGAGTCCAAGAAATTCAACATTGTGGAGCTAGTAAGTTCCATGTATTCTTTAATGTTCTAAAAATATTTTTCAAATGCTTGGTAAATGTTTAGAACTTTGATCGTAAACCTGGGATCTCAAAGTATGTGAATGTGCATAATCGTGATGTATCTCTCTCTTTCCTCCCCCATTTTTTTCTCTCTAGCTATTTGTTTTTCTCTTTATTTTTTTCTCTCTTCCTCTTTCCCTCCCTGGATCTCTCTATCACACTTTTTTTAATCTTGTTTTTCTTCTTTCCATCCTGCCATGCTTTCATATAGCCTTTGAAAGTGCCCATCATATACCAGGCACTGTGCTAGGAACTCATATTCCTGCACTCAATGACTTCCCATTCTACTATTTTTACTTCTGTCTTTGTAACTGTTTTAATTTAAATCTCTTTAATTTATTATAAAATATAATGTGCTTTGATTTGATAACTATATTAAATTTTAACAACTTTTTTATTATAAAAATGTATTTTTTGCAGAAATGCTAGAAAAAATTATAAGAAAAAAAACAAATTTCTCAAATAGAGATAATTACTGTTAATACTACATTTTCATCCCATAGTCTCTGTGTACCTATACTATTTCTCTATGTATATGTACTGAGGTAGAATGGGTGTGTGTACATCTGTGTGCATAGATGTGCATTGCACATGAGCATATCTCTCTGTGTCAATGTGTGTATGTTATTTGTGTATATCTGTATGTGTATACTTATAGATACATGAATTACAACTGCTCTCTTGCTGTTCCACTTGGCTGCCTGACCCCATGCTTAATTACTGGACAGTTGCCTCTGGGACAAAGGAATTCCTGGCAGCTGCTCAATCATCCCAAAAAGGAGTATTCCAGAAAGCCCAACACACCAGCACACCCTTGCTCGAGGCTATTCTTAAACCTAGAAAGTTTTACCTCAGTCTGTTTCAGGGGCCCTTCTTCCTGGAGAAGTGCCCTGGCTAGTCTTTCTTCTCTAATAAAGCCTGCACATCTGATGTTCAAGTACCATCTCATTCTTACATATACAAATGACTATTTATTCACTTATCCAACAAATACTTATTGTACTTTTGTTATGTGCTGGGCAATGTGCTCAACACTGGTTGTCTATAGTGAATGAGACAGACACACTTTCTGTCTTTATGAATACTATGCTGTCATAAGGTAGAAAGAGGGAATAAAAATATACATAAATAATATAATTATCAGTTGTGACAAAAACGATTTGGCAGTGCAATGTCTTTGGTTTCAGTTTTGATGGATGGTGGTGAGGTCCAATATCTCAGCTTCTTGGAAGGTTGAACTGAGGCCAAAGTCTCAGTCCTTTAGCAATGCGTGTTCTCATCTAGCTATAAAACTGAGAAAATTTACAAGTGACAAAACAAATACCCTGGGAAGTGTTCTGTGACCAAAAGAACCTAGATTGTAAGTGGTGACCCTGGCTCGGATAACTTCTGAAAGCCCCCAGCTTAGGGGGTATCTCAGTCTGGACTGCTAACATGGCACAAGAAAAAGTGCACTTTAGAAAAGAGGCAACTTTGTGCTAAACTATTAGAAATAGGGTGTATGCCCCTGACTGTCAAGAGCAAAGAAAAGACTTTTGGTGTTGTCACAACAGCAGACTGAATTATTATTTTAAAAATTACCTTAGGTTTTTTCATATACTTTTATTTTCCCCAAAAGACAATGGCTTTCTCTCACCAGAGAGCCTAGTATTTTAGAGCATCACACCCATACAATACTGTCATAGGTTTGATTCTGGGTCAGGGCACATACAAAAACAGATTGGTGTTTCTGACTGTCTGTCTGCCCCCCCCACTGCCTTCCTCTCTCTAAGATTAATAATTAAAATATTTTTTAAAATGTAAGAAATGACAATGGTTTTTGTTGTTGTTGTTGTTGCAGCTTAAATTGTATGGAGGAATGAATTATTTTTTTTTCAAAATCTTATCCAAAGTGGAAAAAAACTGGTAAGGTTGTAAAGTAGCATATTTCCCCATGTATAAAATGCCTCTATGTATAAGATGCACCATAATTTTGAGGCCCAAAATTTGAGAATAACATAAATTTGAATAAGCAGGAAATGCAAGTAAAAAACTTGCAAGCACTGTATAAGATCACCCAGTTTTTAGATCCCAAATTTTTCAAAAAAGGATCAGTCTTATGCATGGGGAAATATGATATACACCCTCCAGATGTCTCTGTGAACATTTCATTCTTTTACTTTCTCTGGATTTAATTTACTATTCTGACTCTTAGTATGGGTGGAAAAACTGTGTGTTTTTAGGTTTTTCCCCCTAAAATGTATTTATATATTTTGCCATAGGTCTTTTTTATGTAGGTTTAACTTGGATTGTTGATTTTGAGGAGGGATTGTGTAGGAGTAAATTTCTTAACTTAAAAAAGTAAGGGTTTTTTAGTTAGTTTCTATTACTGATTTCTAGATTAAGGGTAATGACAAGAAGAACCATGCTTTATATCATTTTAATGGTTTGAAGGTGGTTGAAACTTGCTTGAAAGAACATACAGTATGATCTCTGGTAAATGTTTTTCAAGCGTGCTTCTCTGCTGCCACCTCGTGTGCATCTTGATAATAACAGCTAGGTAAAAGTCACCAAAAAGTCTTTTTCTCTGCTGCTACCTGGGTGCATGTAACCAGAAACTGTCAACCTATTTGTGCATCACCGAGGTGTCTTTTCCTATTTATTCACTTTGAATTTCTTTGCATGCTTCTATTTTAGGCATGGCATGGGGTGGAAGGCATGGCATGGGGCAGAAATGATGAGAGGCAGGGAAAGGAGGCACGTGGATGGCCTGAGGTGCAGACAGTGTGGGGTAGGGCTCATGATGTGGGGCAAGAACATCATGGGGCAGGGTACTATGCATCGCTGTGGAGGGCAAGACTGGCTAGAGGCGGGCTCATGGTGAAAACTACGTGAGTTGGGAAATGAGCGGGATGGGGCGCAGCAGGATGTAAGACTGGGCGGAACGAGGGGCAGGCATGTGGGGCATGGATTGCGAGGGGCGGGAATGGTGGGAAGTGGGGCAGATGTCGCAGAGCTGCACGGGGGCAGGGTGGATGGTGATGCGATGAAGAGGCAAGTGGGGCACCGCGGGACAGGGTAGACAGTGAGGGATGGGGGCGGTGCAAGGCAGGGACAGCTTAGTGCATGGACTTCGAGGGCAGGACACTTCCCTGTGGCCTGGTCAGCCCCTGGAAAGGAGCTGCAGTGTCATCTTAGACAGGAGCTTCTTCCTTGAAGAGGGGGTATGTCCCTGGAGAGGGTCTCCATTTTTGGATTTGGTGACCATCCAAGTAAGGAACCCTCCCTCTGTAGAGTGGCTCTACTTCCATGGAGGGGCAACATCTCCCTGGAGATGTTTAGTGAGGAGAGGGATCCTCTTCCCCCACCCTGGGTCTCCCTTGTCAACTTAAGCAACATCCAGACCTGTAGAATATTTATGAGTTTATTTTAGCCAAACTAACAACAGTTGCTGGTAAACAAAGTCTCAGTGGATTAAAAAATGATCTGGAAAATGGTGTTTTGCCCCATATATTGTGATAGATACATGAATTTACAAGAACTTCCAACTGCCCTTGGGTTCTTCCACCTGGCTTCCTGACCTCACCCTTACTTACTGGACAATCACCCCTGAAGCAGAAGAGTTCTTGGAAGCTGAAATCATAAAACTGCCAAAGGGAACATACCAAAACTTCTGACTTGGTACTTGCTCAAGACTTTTCCAAACCCTATAAAATTTGCCTCATAGTCTGTACCAGTGCCCTTCTCCCCGGAGTGGTGCCCAGCAGGGTTTCTTTCTTTCTTTCTATAAAGCCTGTTTCTCTGGTCTTTTCAGACTCTGATAGATTCTTATATTTGGTGAAAAATGTGGGACGGGGTACCAGTTTCCTGGATGATCCCTCTTTGCTGTCCAAACTTACAATCAGAGAAGCAATGGGCAGTGGCAGCTCATCCCAGGCTTACTCTCTGATTCTGTTTGGACATGTAATTGTAGGTTGATTGGCTGGCAATCTGACCATGTCCTGAACCCTTGCTGGACAAGAAGGTAAGGAGTTTTCTTCCTTCCCCTTCCCCAGTTGGCTTCTTTTCCACAAAAATTTGCTCTGGTCAGATGGTTTTCTCTGACCTGCCTCAGCTTTTGAGGGTTTGCACTTTCAGTCTCATTAGACTGCTCAGAAAGACTAGGTGCCTAGCCAAACCTCTCCACTCTCTCTCTCTCTCTTGGAGCTCCCTGACAGGTGGTGATGACCTCTATCAGGGAAGACTCCCCCCACATGGAAATTTTCTTTTTTTGGGACAGTGACAAAAAGTGGGGGTGCCCCCTGTTGCTCACCTGTCTCCACTATGGTCTCTTCAGGTCATGTGTTTTGGGAAAGTGAGAGAAAAATTGTTCCAGTGTAGAAGAGGCACTATGTGAGGCAGAAACGGGCAGAAAACACTTTGCAGTGATGAATTAGTGTTGATGGTAAAAAGAAAGTAGTCTTTTCTAGGTGAAAAATAGAAATATGGTCTGAAGAGATATCTGCACTTTTTAGGGTGTTTCTCTTTTCTTTGTTTTCTGCCTTTCTGTTGAGAGAAATGCACTAGGCATGTTTGCAGGTCTATCACTGCTTTTTCCATTAAATTTTTAATTTTTTACATTGATTTGAGAAAGAGAGAGAAACATAAAATTATTTCTTGGTCACTTCTCTTAGGTGCTGAGATCTGCGACAAAACCCAAAATCTTGGCACACAGGGGAACACTCCATGCACTGAGCCATCTGTTCAGGGCACCATAGGTTCTTTAAAATTATTCTCTTTCAGTAGGTAAAATTATTTTAGAATTCTAATTACCATGTATGTTACAGGTTATTTAAAATTGTATCTTATAAGTGTAAGTAAAAAGACTTCCTGGTTTATCTGCTAATAAGGATTTCAAGGTCAGCGGTCATAAGAGGTGGAAACAGGTTATATAATTTCACATATTTAAAGTTTGTTGTCACTTGCTTTATACTGCAATATGGTCCCTTTTAAATATGTCCTCAGTCTGTGTCACTGCTGTTAGGTCGTGTGCATTTTTGGAATAACACCTTGGTGGCAGTAAGGAGAAACAGGGGTGGGTACAGTGCATTATCTGTCACTAGTTGTATTGCAGGAATCAAGGCAGGACAAAAATGCCCAGACAACTTTATGAAGGAAGTAGAATTTATTTAGCTTGTCAAACAGCATGATCCCCAAAGAGGAAACCAAACATGTGCTCCTCAAAGTTTGATTTCTAACATCTTATATACCTTTTACAGAATACAAATATTCATGCAAGGGGCTTGTGATCCCATTGTCTAGAGGTATATGAAACTCTCATGTCTCCAGGATGAGAGGGTGAATTCAGGTAAAATCAGAAGATAAGTTTTGACATTTTTAATTAAGGTATGTAAACATGGTTTCTTAAATGCTTTTGATAAAAGAAAAAGGGGTTTTCAGGTAAGTTTTATCTTCCTTGCTCTGTGTAGCAAATGGTCCCAGGCACCTTTTCAGAAAATTATAGAAAGTAGCTAATCTAGAAATGTCTGACTCAGTTACCCATGCAGGCTCCCTTATCTTGCATTTTTCTTGTTTTTTCTCCTCAGTGAAGGAAGGGCCTGCCCCTCCTTTCTCAGTTGATGCACTTCCCGGCTTATGTTAAGTAGGTTTTCTCTCTACTGGTTTTCTTTTTTTGTGGTAATCTATTGGTTCCGAAAGAGGTGTTTTCTATCTTTAAATAAGAGAGTTGGATAAAATCCATGGTTATGCCATGCCCAGGAGGCTTAGCTAGTTAGGGTGTCATTCAGATACACCAACGTTATAGGCTAAATTCTTAGTCAGGGGACATCTAAGAATTAATGAATGCATGAGAACATTGGTACTGTCATATTTAAACTTTAGCAGTTCTATCAGATGTGAGTGCCATAATATAGTAGACTGAATTTGCCATTTTCTAATCATATATTACACAGAGCTTATTTTTACAAGGTTAGGTACTTGGTCTTGTCAAAATATGAAACATGAAAACTGAAAGTTTTTAAGTTTATCTGAGTGAAAATGACTCCAAAGGTTTGGAAGTTCTCCAATCCTGCAGACTAATCGTGTTGCAATTTCAATTTTATTTATTTATTTTTAACATTTATTTTAGAGTGGAGAGAGAGAGAGAGAGAGAGAGAGAGAAAAGAGGGAAGCGCAGAAAGCATCAACTTTCATATATGCCTTGATCTGGAGAGTTTAGTCATTTTATTTACTTCATCTATGTTAGAGTGTGGAGACAAAAAACCAAAAAATTATTTTAGAGAGACAAAGAAAGGGACAGATAGTGACAAACAGGAAGAAAATGAGATAAGAAGCATTAATTCTTTGTTAGAGCACCTTAGTTGTTCATTGATTTCTCTCTTATGTGCATTGAAAAGGAGACTAAAGCAGAACAAGTGACTTTTTGCTCATGACAGCAACATTGAACTTCAAGACAGTGACCATAATGTCATGTCTATGATTTCATGCTCAGGTATGCAACACTGAACTCAAGCTGGTGAGCCTATGCTCATGCCAGCAACCTTGGTGTTATAAACCTGGGTCATTTCTATCCCATTCCAATGCAATGCACCACTGCTTGGTCAGGCATCATTCCAATTTTATAGATTAAAAAACAGGCACAGAGAAGTTGAGAATCTTGCCTTAGGTCACAAAGCTGGTGAAGGCAGAGCTGAGATTGAAACCCACTATGAAATGATTTAGACTCCATGTGGTGTATACCATGAGATCCTCGCCCTGAAGAAACAGTGATGTGAGAGTGAGGGAGAATAGCTGCCCCATCTGAGCCAGGGACAGAGACATGCACATGCACATATTTCTTCCTGGTTTTCACCAGAGACTACAGACGTCAAAGAAAACCAGGACAGGTGCCAAGAAAAGCCAAAAGAGGAGGGTGGTGAGCCTATAGGAGAGAAGCCTGCACTTCCTGGAGTTAAGAAATCAATTTCCCTGGTGAGTCTGTCTCAAATCCCTCTCCCTGATAAGTAACCTATGTAAATAGACTTCAGATTTCTACGTATTTTAGGGGTTGAGTTTCTGTGCTTGACAGTGTGAGTGCTCTATGGCCCTCTGGGAACTCTTTGTGTTGGAAGCCGATTAATGACTGCTGGCTGACAAGGTCACAGCAGGAGAAGACCCACAAATGCTGGCTGACAAGGTCACAGCAGGAGAAGACCCACAACTGCTGGCTGACAAGGTCACAGCAGAAGAAGATCAAAAACTGCTGATTGACAAAGTCACAGCAGAGAAGACCAACGGCTGCTGGTTGACAGAGTCACTGCAGTGAAGACCAATGGCTGCAGGTTGACAAAGTCACCACAAAGGAAAGGCACAACGATACTTCCCCCTTTGACTTTTTGTATTAATCTGGCCTTATATCCCCCTTTTTTCTGGGTGTGTTCTATTATTTGTGGCACAGGGATAATAGTATCGTGCTTTCCCTGTAGATTTGTAGAAATTTCTTTGGAAATAAGACAGAAGGTGTGAGTTCCACAGAAAAGCCTGTAAGCCCCTTGAACTGGACTCATAAACATAAGAGGCTGGCTATGATATCACTCGTAAAGGGTTACGTTTCTAGGATAATTTC
Source organism: Saccopteryx bilineata (assembly GCF_036850765.1). NCBI lineage: Eukaryota > Metazoa > Chordata > Mammalia > Chiroptera > Emballonuridae > Saccopteryx > Saccopteryx bilineata. Next base: position 14,004 of record NW_027095625.1, on the reverse strand, counting down.
TTCTTAATCATATTAGAAAGAATAGATTGTGACTTGTGTATGGGTAGAAGGCAGTGGCTGTGCACAGAGCACCTTTCCACCTTCACTTACTCCCTAGTTTCGGCCTTCACTTACTCCATCATTTTTTCTCCCTAGACTTTTCATGTGATAGAGTAGAGAAATATTCCTTTCTTCTTGCTTACCTGACCTGCAAATGGTGGAACACTCTGAGAAGAATATAGTTAGAACTTAACTAGTGTGTTAACATAGTAAATAAATAAAATTTGACTAGACAACAGAATCTTAGAAAAGGAGTAATGGAATGGCCTGTTGCATGGCCTTCGATGGGAGTGTAGTCGGCAAGAAAAGAATGTTTTGCTAAGAGACTTGTTTTATGACTAAAGGCAGTTGTTGGGCTTTCTCAGTGAGACATTCTCATGAGATTTATATACTTTTCAAGGTGTTTTGTTCAGATAATAAAGAGGAATATGGAAGGATCCATAGAAGCAATAGCAATTAATGCCTTCTGATATTATGTTGCTACTAACCTATCTTGCAGGTGCACATTAAATATCTTTAAGCAAAAGTTACTCTTGATGTTATGACAATTTCTTAATAAGCAAGCCTTTTGAAGTCTTGTGAGAAAAATTAGGACACTGCATGAACTCAAGGACATTTGCCTGAGCAAGCGGTGGTCCTTTGCTAGTTTGTAATGATTTTGTCTGCTAATCTTTCTCTGCTCCCTTGACTCACAACAACAGTAAAGAAGAGTTATTAATTAGTACTAATCTTTTAGAAGTTTGTACCAATATTGTTATTGCTATTGTATAACTGTACATTGAATAACTTACCACCTGATTTATAGTTTATAGATATGAATTAACTGTTATTTGGAAACATGTAACCATAGTGAAACAAAATACCATGTGATTGTAACTTAGTGTGCGTGCATAAAAAGGAAGCTAGACCAGCATTTTGAGAAAGATGCCTGGCAGTCAATGCTAACTAGAGAATAAAGAGAAAGAAAAGAATTCGGCTCTCTTACTCGATTTTGCCGACGCCATCTCCTCCTGTGGGACCCCTGAATCCCCCCCGGGGCTGGACCCTGGCATTTGGTGCCTGAAACAGGGACCCACAGCTAATCCCCCCTTGTTGTCTTGGGATGGCTAGGACTCCACTCAGGGTGCTGCAGACCCCCCTGTAAGAAAGACAGGGAGAGGGTAGGTGGAGAATTTCAGAATTTAAGATTTTGAGAAGTCATGGGCCATACTGAGTCTAGAGAAAGAAGATTCTCTATAGAAGTCATTAAGTATACACTTTCCCTAAAAGGAGTTAATGTTTCCTCTCAACAAGTAGCTCATTTTATGAATTTCATACAAAAATGTTCTCCATGGTTTCCAGATGAGGGAACGCTTAGTTTCGAGAAATGGGTTAAAGTTGGAGAAGATTTAAAACTTTATTATGAGCTACATGGACCAAAAAGGGTCCCAGTTGATACATTTGCTTTATGGAGCTTGATTAAAGATGCCTTAAATCCAGAACATAAGATGCATAAATTCCCTAAGGCAACTGCTCCTCCGAAAGAAGAGACTCTATTAATTAGAAGTAAAAGGCAGTCTCAAGATAGTACAGATCATGCTATGGCCTCTTTAAAGTTAAGTAAACATCAGGATGATAGTGAAAATCATTTATCTCCAACAGATGAGGCTGAATTAGAAGATGAGGCAGCTAAATATACAGGGATAATGAGAATTGGAAGTCAAAAACAGCCTTGCCCATATTATATTCCTCCAAGACTGACAAAAAGGATAAAATAAGGCTATTAAAATGTCTTTGCCTCTACCAGTACAATCACCAGATGTTAAGAAAAAGAAAAAATCATCAGGGTTCACAGGGTTGCAGAAGGCAATTCAAGCTTCTTGCGACCAAGGGGAAACTGATTTGGCATTACGTTTTCCTGTGGCTGTGGCTGGTGAATTTGATGATGAGGAGAATCCTACATGGGAGCCGCTTTCTTATAAATTATTTAAAGAGTTGAAAATGGCTGGCAGTCAATATGGACCCACTTCACCTTATACTATGTCTTTGGTGGAAACAGTTTCTCATAATTTGATGACTCCTTATGTTTGGGAACAAGTGGCTAAAGTTTGTTTATTTGGAGGAAATTATCTCCTTTGGAAAGCTGAATATGAGGAGCAAGCTAAACAACAGGCAGTTAGGAATCGAAGAATTCATAATCCTGTGATTAGAGAAATGATTACGGGAGAAGGAGAATTTGTTGATGTTAGTGAACAGTTCAAACTTTCTAAACTGGCTTTGATACAAGTGAATGGTTGTGCTATATCAGCTTGGAGAAAGTTGCCGGCTTCATCTGGTGGAGATGTTACTGTGGTAGGAGTAAAACAGAAAGGTGATAAACCTTATGAGGAGTTTGTTGCTCGATTGATTCAAGCAGTAAGAAGAGTTATTAAAATGAGATGGCAGGAGATATTATAATAAAACAGTTGGCTTATGAAAATGCTAATTCCACTTGCCAGGCCATGTTGCTGTCAGTGAGGAGAGAAGGAACGATAGGGGATTTCATCGAAGCCTGTCAGGATGTAAATCCTGCTTTTATTCAGGGAGTAACTACTGCTGCAGCTTTAAAAGGAGAAACGTATCCTCAATTTATTAAGACTATGTATCAAGGAAAAATGCCTTCTGTCAATGAAGCTTCCTCTAAGAGAAGTCTTCCTTGCTTTACTTGTAATCAAACAGGCCACTTTAGCTGACAATGCCCTAACAAGAGTGGGCAAGCAGGCCCAGGAGTGCAAGGGACAGCTCTCATAATTAATAATGCTAATAATAATGTCCCATTGCCTAAGACTTTGTGTCCACACTGCCAAAAAGGATATCATTGGGCAAGGCTGTGCCATCCTAAATTTCACAAAAACAGACAGCCATTTGGACCAAAGTTAGGAATAGAATGGCAGCCCCCACAAAATCAAAATCTAGCAAGCAATCCAAGTAGTAATCAGGGAAACTGGCAAGGGGGCCAGCCTCAGGCCCCAATAACAATTGGGGTCAGCCTGAATCCATTTGTCAACTCCGGTATGTCTCAGACCTCACCCGGGCCTCCCGTGTGGAAGGCAAGAATTCTATCACTGAACCACCCATGCCTCCATGTAAAATATGAGAAGCAAGCCTCTTGTCGGGGTTGAAATGAAGGGATTTCGGCTGCCGGTTGTAGCAGCTATTAGAATTTAAGAATGATTAGAGACTGAGATGAGTTTTAAAGTTGTGTTATTATCTGATTTTCTTTAGTAAATAGAAGGACTTAAGAGTTTAGGAAAATTATGGTTTTTTCTGTTCTCCTCTTTCTCTCAACTCATTTTATTTCTTTCCTGTTCTATGCGTGAAAAGAGGGCAAAGGGAACACCTGTTTGGATATGGCTAAACAGAATATCATAAACGGCTGTTCTTGAAACTTTTCAAGAGAGAGTTCTGTTTAGTTTCTATCCAATATGTTCCAATCAAAATTGCCCTGTGTAAAGATCAAGCAGGCCATATTCTAATCTCTAAAATCCCAGGTTTCTCTCTAATTTGTCTGATTTGTCTACTTTGTCTGATTCTTGTTTGTGTTTGGTCTTTGTTTAATGTTGTCTAAATGTGATTTTTTAAGTTCTTGCATGCAAAAATTAAATATGTCGGCTCTAATATTATAAAAATATCATCTCTACAAATTTATAATTTTAATTGAAACAAGTAAAGCATGCTTATTTAAATTTAAATAGTAGGAAATATGAATCCTAAAGACTTGTTGATTTTGACTAAACTGCTTCAAGCTTCAGGCTGCTTGCTGTGGCTGCAGAGCATGAAGCAGAGTAGATTTGCCTAACAAAGGTGTAGACTTTTTTTTTTTAAATAATTTTATTTTTTTAATGGGGTGACATCAATAAATCAGGATACATATATTCAAAGATAACAAGACCAGGGTATCTTGTCGATCAATTATGATGCATACCCGTCACCCAATGTCAGATTGTCCTCTGTCACCTTCTATCTTGTGTTCTTTGTGCCCCTCCCCCTCCCCCTTTCCCTCTCCCATTCCCCCCTCCCCCCCGTAACCACCACACTCTTATCAATGTCTCTTAGTTTCATTTTATGTCCCAACTACGTATGGAATAATGCAGTTCCTGGTTTTTTCTGATTTACTTATTTCGCTTCGTATCATGTTATCTAGATCCCACCATTTTGCTGTAAATGTTCCGATGTCATCATTTCTTATGGCTGAGTAGTATTCCATAGTGTATATGTGCCACATCTTCTTTATCCAGTCATCTATTGACAGGCTTTTTGGTTGTTTCCATGTCCTGGCCACTGTGAACAATGCTGCAATAAACATGGGGCTGCATGTGTCTTTACGTATCAATGTTTCTGAGTTTTTGGGGTATATACCCAGTAGAGGGATGGCTGGGTCATAAGGTTTCAGTTTTTTGAGGAACCACCATACTTTCTTCCATAATGGTTGTACTACTTTACATTCCCACCAACAGTGTATGAGGGTTCCTTTTTCTCCACAGCCTCTCCAACATTTGCTATTACCTGTCTTGCTAATAATAGCTAATCGAACAGGTGTGAGGTGGTATCTCATTGCTGTTTTGATTTGCATTTCTCTAATAGCTAACGAAGATGAGCATCTTTTCATATATCTGTTGGCCATTTGTATTTCTTCCTGGGAGAAGTGTCTGTTCATATCCTCTTCCCATTTTTTTATGGGATTGTTTGTTTGTTTGTTGTTGAGTTTTATGAGTTCTTTGTATATTTTGGATATTAGGCCCTTATCTGAGCTGTTGTTTGAAAATATCATTTCCCATTTAGTTGGCTTTCTGTTTATTTTGTTATCAGTTTCTCTTGCTGAGCAAAAACTTCTTAGTCTGATGTAGTCCCATTCATTAATTTTTGCCTTCACTTCTCTTGCCATTAAAGTCAAATTCATAAAATGCTCTTTAAAACCCAGGTCCATGAGTTGAGTACCTATGTCTTCTTCTAGGTACTTAATTGTTTCAGGTCTTATGTTTAGATCTTTGATCCATTTTGAGTTAATTTTAGGACAGGGGGACAAACTGTAGTCCAGTTTCATTCTTTTGCATGTGGCTTTCCAGTTTTCCCAGCACCATTTATTGAAGAGGCTTTCTTTTCTCCATTGTGTGTTGTTGGCCCCTTTATCAAAAATTATTTGACTATATATATGTGGTTTTATTTCTGAACTTTCTATTCTGTTCCATTGGTCTGAGTGTCTATTTTTCTGCCAATACCATGCTGTTTTGATTGTCGTGGCCCTATAATAGAGTTTGAAGTCAGGTATTGTAATGCCCCCAGCTTCATTCTTTTTCTTTAGGATTGCTTTGGCTATTCGGGGTTTTATATAGTTCCATATAAATCTGATGATTTTTTGCTCTATTTCTTTAAAAAACGTCATTGGAAGTTTGATGGGAATTGCATTGAATTTGTATATTGCTTTGGGTAATATAGCCATCTTGATTATATTTATTCTAACTAGCCAAGAACAAGGTATATTCTTCCATCTCATTATATCTTTTTCAATTTCCCTTAACAATGGTTTATAGTTTTCATTATATAAGTCCTTTACATTCTTTGTTATGTTTATTCCTAAGTATTTTATTTTTTTTGTTGCAATCATGAAGGGGATTATTCTTTTGAGTTCCTTCTCAGTTGTTTCATTGTTGGCATATAGAAAGGCTATTGACTTCTGAATGTTAATTTTGTATCCTGCGACCTTACTGTATTGGCTTATTGTTTCTAGTAGTCTTTTTGTGGATTCTTTGGGGTTTTCGATGTATAGGATCATATCATCTGCAAAAAGTGATACCTTTACTTCTTCTTTTCCGATATGGATGCCTTTTATTTCTTTGTCTTGTCTGATTGCTGTGGCGAGAACCTCTAGTACCACATTAAATAAAAGTGGAGAGAGTGGACAACCCTGTCTTGTTCCTGATTTAAGGGGGAAAGCCTTCAGTTTAGTGCCATTTAATATGATGTTAGCTGATGGTTTATCATATATGGCCTTTATCATGTTGAGATATTTTCCTTCTATACCCATTTTGTTGAGAGTCTTAAACATAAAATTGTGTTGTATTTTATCGAAAGCCTTTTCTGCATCTATTGATAAGATCATGTGCTTTTTGTTCTTTGTTTTGTTGATGTGGTGTATTACGTTAACCGTTTTATGTATGTTGAACCATCCTTGAGATTCTGGGATGAATCCCACTTGATCATGATGTATTATTTTTTTAATATGTTGTTGTATTCGATTTGCTAGTATTTTGTTTAGTATTTTAGCATCTGTATTCATTAGAGATATTGGTCTGTAGTTTTCTTTTTTTGTGCCATCCTTGCCTGGTTTTGGGATGAGGGTTATGTTGGCCTCATAAAATGTGTTTGGAAGTATTGCTTCTTCTTCAATTTTTTGGAAGACTTTCAGTAGAATAGGAACCAAGTCTTCATTGAATGTTTGATAAAATTCGCTGGTATAGCCGTCAGGGCCTGGACTTTTATTTTTGGGGAGGTTTTTAATGGTTTTTTCTATTTCTTCTCTACTGATAGGTCTGTTTAGGCTTTCTGCTTCTTCTTGACTCAGTCTAGGAAGGTTGTATTGTTCTAGAAATTTATCCATTTCTTCTAGGTTGTTGAATTTAGTGGCATAAAGTTTTTCATAGTATTCTACAATAATTCTTTGTATATCTACAGTGTCCGTGGTGATTTCTCCTCTTTCATTTTGGATTTTGTTTATATGAGTTCTTTCTCTTTTTTCCTTGGTAAGTCTTGCCAAGGGTTTGTCAATTTTATTGATCTTTTCAAAGAACCAGCTCCTTGTTCTATTAATTTTTTCTATAGTTTTTCTCTTCTCTAATTCATTTATTTCTGCTCTGATTTTTATTATCTCCTTTCTTCGGCTGCTTTTGGGTTGTCTTTGTTCTTCTTTTTCTAGTTCCTTAAGGTGGGAAGTTAAGTGGTTCACTTGGGCTCTCTCTTGTTTGTTCATATATGCCTGAAGTGATATGAACTTCCCTCTTATCACTGCTTTTGCTGCATCCCATAGATTCTGATATGTCATATTGTCATTTTCATTAGTCTGTATAAATCTTTTGATCTCTGCACTTATTTCTTCTTTGACCCATTCATATTTTAAAAGTATGTTGTTTAGTTTCCACATTTTTGTGGGATTTTTTTCCTCTTTTTGCAGTTGAATTCTAGTTTCAAGGCTTTATGATCAGAAAATATGCTTGGTACAACTTCAATTTTTCTGAATTTGCTGATGTTGTTTTTGTGGCCCAACATATGGTCAATTCTTGAGAATGATCCATGTACACTGGAGAAAAATGTATACTCAGTCACTTTGGGATGAAATGTCCTGTAGATGTCTATCATATCCAGGTGCTCTAGTGTTTTGTTTAAGGCCACTATGTCTTCGTTGATTCTCTGTTTGGATGACCGATCTAGAGCAGTCAGCGGTGTATTGAGGTCTCCAAGTATGATTGTATTTTTGTCAGTTTTTGTTTTAAGGTCAATAAGTAGCTGTCTTATATATTTTGGTGCTCCTTGGTTTGGTGCATATATATTAAGAATTGTTATGTCTTCTTGATTCAGTGTCCCTTTAGCCATTATGAAATGGCCATTTTTATCTCTGAGTACTTTTCCTGTCTTGTAGTCAGCATTATCTGATATGAGTATTGCTACACCTGCTTTTTTTTGGTTGTTATTTGCTTGGAGTATTGTTTTCCAGCCTTTCACTTTGAATTTGTTTTTATCTTTGTTACTTAGATGAGTTTTCTGTAGGCAGCATATAGTTGGATTTTCTTTTTTAATCCATTCTGCTACTCTGTGCTTTTTTATTGGTGAGTTTAATCCGTTTACATTTAGTGTAATTATTGATACTTGTGAGTTCCCTATTGCCATTTTATATCTGGCTTTCTGTTAGTTTTCTGTCTTGTTTGATCCTTCTCTTTCATTTTTCTATCTTTTGTTTTTATTTGGTTGTATTCCATACATCTTTCCTCTGTTGCTATCTTTTTTATCTCATGTGCTTCTGTGGTGGTTTTTTCAATGGTGGTTACCTTTGAGTAATGAAAAGGGTCCCTACCCTGTTCATTGTAGCAAACTATTTTGTGAGTACTTTTGCACTCCATCGTCCTTTGCTACTGTTAATCTCCATCCTCTCCCCCTCTTTCTTTTTGTTGTTGTCACAGTTTAAATTTGGTTTTATTGTGTTCTTCTTGGAGCTTTTACTTGTGGCTCTATTTTTTTTTTTTGTTCTTTGTATCTGATTGGAGAACCCCCTTTAGTAATTCCTGGAGTGGGGGTTTTCTGATGATAAATTCCCTCATCTTTTCTGTATCTGTGAATGTTTTTATTTCTCCTTCATATTTGAAGGATAGCTTTGATGGGTATAGTATTCGTGGCTGAAAGTTTCTCTCTTTCAGGACTTTAAATATTGGGGTCCACTCTCTTCTAGCTTGTAGAGTTTCTGCTGAGAAATCTGATGATAATCTAATGGGCCTTCCTTTATATGTTGTATTCTTCTTTTCCCTGGCTGCCTTGAGAATTTTTTCTTTGCTGTTGGTTTGTGTCAATTTCATTATGATATGCCTTGGAGTAGGTTTGTTGGGGTTAAGAAAACTCGGTGTTCTGTTTGCTTCTTGAATTTAAGGCTTTAGTTCTTTCCACAGGCTTGGAAAGTTGTCATCGATTATTTGTTTGAGTATGTTCTCCATTCCATTTTCTCTCTCTTCTCCCTCTGATATACCTATTATTCTTATGTTATTCTTTTTGATGGAGTCAGATAATTCTTGTAGGGCTATCTCATTTTTTTTAATTTTTGAGTCTCTTTCTTCTTCTCTCTGTTGTGCCTCAAGTTGCTTGTCTTCTATTTCACTAATCCTCTCTTCTATCTGACCTGTTCTATTAGCTAAGCTTGTTACTTCGTTTTTCAGCTCGTGAATTGAGTTTTTCATCTCTGTTTGATTTGTTTTTATAGTTTCAATTTCTTTGGACATATATTCTTTCTGTTCATTGAGTTGTTTTCTGAGCTCCCTAAATTGCCTTTCTGTGTTTTCTTATATATCTCGGAGGATTTTTAGGATTTCTATCTTGAATTCTCTGTCATTTAGCTCCAAGGTTTCCAATATATTAAATTTTTTCTCCATAGATTTTTCCTCATCTAGCTGGTACCTCTTTTTCTTTTGTATCCATGATATTCGATTTTCTCTTCCTTAATGGCATCTGAGGGTGGTTTTGTTGATAGTATTAATGAGATTTAATAAAGAATAAAAAGTTAAAAAAAATAAAAAATCAAAAAGATTTGTTTTTTTTAAAAAAAATTAATAATGAAATAAAGAAAAATAAAATAATAATTTTTAAAAAAAGGAAATTATTCCCCCCCCCTCCTTTTTTCCTCTCCTCTCCCCTTTTTCTTGAGAAAATCTTGTGGTGAACTGTGGATTATAACAAAAAATGCCTGTGATGGAGGTCCTGAATTGGGGAAAAGTAATAAAGGGGCAAAAAAAAAAGAAAAAAAAGGAAAAAAAAAAGGGGGGGGCGGTATGGACCCACAAAAAGCAAATAAGGAAAAAATTTTGGTCAAGAATAAAATGATTTGCTTTTAGGTGTTGGTGTTGTCTAAGAGTTATGATGACAGGAATAAGAGAACAGAAAAATGGGGGGACAAATTAAAAAAATACTATTGTATTTAGTGGAACAAGAATTAGATAAAATGGAGAGCCAGGGATGGGAGCACTGCTAGTGAGTTAAAAAGGTGAAGTAAAAAACCCCCAAAATGCCACAAACATAAGTTTGAGTCCCAGATAAGATAATTTGTTTGTTATTGAGGTTTGAATGAGAGGAGATGTAAAGGAGAAAGGAAGAAACTAATATAGAGGGAGAAAAGAAAGAGAGAGAGAGAAAAAAAGAGGGAACCAGTAAAAGAAGAAAAAAGAAAGGAGAGAGAGAGTTAAGGGTTTTGGAGTGCAACCCTCATAGAGAGAAAGGAAGAGGAGAAAAAAGATAACGGGAGATGTAACACTTATGGGTAGTGTAGTTCAAGGAGAGGAGAGAGTAAGACCGGCAGAGAGTTATTCGGCCAAATTGGAGGAGGAAAAAAAGTATCAAGAATGAAGATAAGAGAAACAAACGAACAAATATAATAAAATGGGATAGGTTATAAAGTCTGCAGATTATTCTTGATTTTGAGAGGTTATCTTCTTGTTTTTTCTTTTCTCTCCCTCTTCCTGGTCGGTGACTCTGTAACCCAGGTTCTGCCCCTTTGGCACGCTCAGGTAGAGGTTTGCAGTTGATAAGTCTCTATGGCAATGTCATGTATTGTGCTTTAGTCTCATTGGGAGTCAAGGCTCATTAGCTTTCATAGGCTCCGACAGTGAGAGAGTCCGTGTTCCTGGAGCCTTTCTCCTAGTCTTTCCTTCCTCAATTAGTAGCCTGATAATCCAGCTATGGGGTTGTTGCTGCCTCTGCCTGGATAGTAAGAGGTTCAAAGTGCTGGCAACTCCCCACTCTATTTTCACTCAGCACAGGGCTCTGGGTAAGGGTCAGTCAGTCAGAGCTGCTAGCATAATCAGGCGGGCTTACCGCCCACTCAAAGACCTCTGGCTCTGCCACTCTGTCCGGTAACACAGGCGGGCACCCACTTCCGGGGTGCTTGGAGGAAACTCTCATTCACTATCTGCGCACGCAGACCAGGATATCCAGCCAGTAGTCTCACGCTCTGAGTGAAACCCCCAACCGCATGGAAATTTGCAGTGCTGGAATTCGCTCTCGCTTCGTCCCCGTGCGCGGCTTTTGCAAGGCGCTGGGGCAGCCCGAGATTCCGCTTTTGCCCACACAAAGGCCCCTGACTCTGCCCCTCTGTGCGATAACACGGGCGTGCCCTGCCGAGGCACTCGGAGGAATCGCTCACTACCTATCTGCGCGCACACACCAGGATATGAGGCCGGCCCCGTTTCCCTGAGTGAATCCCTCACCAGCACGGAAAATTTCCACCGTTGGAATTAGTTCTCGCTCCCTCCCGTGTGCGGCTTTTCCAGGGTGCTGGGGCTGCCCAGAGATTCTGCTTTCGGCCCACAGAAAGGCCTCTGACCCTGCCTCTCTGTGGGGCAACATGGACACCCACTTCTGGGGCTTAGGAAGAGATCTCTCGCCCACTAACTGCGCACCAACCAGGAGAACGGGTAAAATGGCTGCCCTGCTTGTCTTTCTTTGTTTGGGTTTGGTGCGAGTGTTAGCTTGTATTGCCCGGCTTGCCACAGGAACAGTTTTTCCTCCGCTAGGATCTCTGTGCCACAGCCTGGTTCGGCCTTTTGTGCGCGGCCTGGATGTATTCACCCCCTTTGCCCGCCTCAGTTTTTATATTCACAGTTACCAGAGAAAGCCGCCCTCTTTAGGTTAGTGAGGAAGGTGGAGCATTTCTTACTCCCTATTTCCTTCAGGGTTTGGTTATATATTTAGCCAATTTTTCACTCGACCATACCTTCAGGTGTATTGTGAAGCATCTGGAGGCTCCAAGTATAGGTTTTTCTGTTTCTGGTTGAAGATCTTGTTGAGTTTTGGGGGAGATTTATCGGTATCACTTCCTACTCCGCCATTACTCTCAAGGTGTAGACTTTTTAATATAAAAAATAATGAAAGCCACACTAGAATTTTCCAGCTTTAACGTGTTTTTTAAATTGCCTGTTAATTAATGGAGTAGAAATGTTTTTATGAAGATAAAAATCTCGTATACTGGAACTCCTGCAAATCTTCTTTATCATGCTTCTTACTTTAAAAAATTTCTTTTGAATGTTGATATACAGGATTATTCAACAGCTGAGAAACGCTGGAGTCCTACAGGAAATGCGGAACCTGTTTCTCCTGCAAACTTTTACTCTCTTTTGATTAATCCAGCTAATAATGCTGTTTTGTCTTTTTCCAAATAGCTCCAGATATATGGAAATGATTTATATAGGCAAATAAGAACCCTTAAACCCCTCACCAGTTGTGTTGCCTCATGGCTACATTGTAATTGTTATAGATTTACAGGATTGCTTTTTTAATATATCATTAGCTACACAGGACTGTCAAAGGTTTGCATTTAGTTTGCCATCAGAAAATTTTAAACAACCTTATGAGAGATATCAGTGAAAGGTATTGCCCCAGGGAATGAAAAACAGTCCCACGCTTTGTCAAAAATTTGTGAATCAAGCTTTAGATCCAATAAAAGTAAAATATCCTAATCTTTATTTAATTCACTATATGGATGACATTTTACTAGCTCTGCCTGATCGGGAAAAGTTACATAATATTTTACAAGAAACAACTCAGTCTTTACAAAATTTTGGATTAAAAATTGCCCCTGAAAATATTCAAGTACAGCCACCTTTTAATTACTTGTAACGTGTTCTCTCTACAGACATTGTCAGTCCTCAAAAGTTACAATTAAGAAAAGATCATTTAAAAACTCTAAATGACTATCAAAAATTATTGGGATACATTAATTGGGTTAGACCCTATTTGAAATTAACTACATCAGAGCTTAAGCCATTGCTTGATATTTTGAGAGGAGATGCTGATCCAACTTCTACTCGAGAGCTCACAAAAGAAGCGGTAAAAGTTCTTAGAAAAATAGAAGTAATTAATAATCAACATTTAGTCAGAATTATTATAGAGAAACCATAGCAGCTTGTGATTTTAGCCACTGAACACACTCCTACCGGATATTTGTGACAAAATGGCCCTCTAGAGTGGCTTCACTTACCTGTCTCTCACAAGAAAGTTATTATGCCCTATACTGATTTGGTGGCTACTCTTATAATTAAAGGAAGAAACTGCAGCAGAGAATTGTTTGGTAAAGAAATGACAGAAGTCATTGTTCCTTATAATAAGGATCAATTTCAAGCATTATTACAGCTAAATTCAGAATGGCAAATTGCTTTTAGTAATTTTACAGGGCAGGTTTTATTTCATCTTCCTGCTCACCCACTGCTGCAATTTCTAAAAAGACAATCAGTAATTTATTCCACTAAGACTTTTTGAAATCTGCTGTCCCCTCCCAGCCAGAAGAAGACTCCTGTGCCACCCGCATCACCAGTGACATTCCAGCAAAGGCCATCAAGGAACTCTATGTATGATCCTGTTACTCGATTGATGCAGTGACTGTCACTACAGGAAGCTAGACAACCTCCCTATCATAGTCAATGGATAATTCACTCTACTCGATCTGTCAACCCACCAACCTGGGACCAGTTGAAGGCATTGACTGAGAGGGCTGATTTAATTTGTCATCGACAAAACATGCCTCGTAACCCTGTTAATATGTTTATTGCTATGCTAGCTGTACTTTCAATTCAGGTACTTAATGTTGAAGCTATTGGACAAAACAAATCTTATTGGGCTTATATTCCAAATCCACCATTAGTTAAGCCTGTTACTTGGGGAGAGATAATATAGCTGTGTTAAATAATCATACTAAGTTTTTGGGAGGATCATGTAGTTCATTTATTATGCATAAAACTGATTCAAATTTCTCATTTCATGGAAAAACGGATAAGGTACCTATATGTTTTATGTTTAATAATACTCGCAAGATTTCTGGGTGTTTTCCTACTACACTTAAGACTATTTTGACTGACTCTCCTAAAAGTAATAAACCTGGACACATTACAAGAGACTTATGGTCTCTCACAATTTTAATGCCTGGAGGCCCTGACACCCAAGAGTATAATCCTGTTACATTGCCTCCTAATGGATTTCACCCATGTAAACTTTATCCTCCAAAAAAAGGCAACTCAAGAGCCTTACTGGTGGTCTGTAGAGAATAGATTTGGTTTTCCCCCATGGCAAGAATGTGCATATTAAAATTATATGAATTATACTTCATATGATGTTAATTTCTCTGTACAAGATTGGTCTAGTCCTTATTTTGAATATGATTATAGAAAATTAGTGCAGGAAATGAGAGACGATTACAGTTTGTCAGAT
>NW_027095624.1:0-28162 GCF_036850765.1 Saccopteryx bilineata | reverse complement strand
TTTTGAAGACCAAAAAAAAAAAAAAAAAAAAAAAAATGGCATCTGAGGGTTGTTTTGTTGATAGTATTAATGAGATTTTATAAGGAATAAAAAGTTAAAAAAATAAAAATAAAAATAAATAATTTTTTAAAAAAATTAATCATTAAATAAAGAAAAATAAAATTAGATAAAAATTTGAGAAAAAAGGGAATTATTTCTTCTTCTCCTTTTTTCCTCTCCTCTCCTCTCCCCTCTTTCTTGAGAAAATCTTGTGATGAACTGTGAATTATATTGTACTAAATAGAACAAACAATACCTGTAGTGGAGGGCCTGAACTGGGGAGAAATAATAAAGTGGTAAAGGAAAAAGAAAATAAAAGAAAAAGAAAAAAAATAAATAAAAGAAAAAAATATATATATTAAAAAGTGGGCAGTATAGATCCACAAAAAGCAAATAAGGAAAAAATTTGGGTCAAGAATAAAATGATTTGCTACGGAAATGGCGCCGTGAGCAGCGCGTCCGACAGCTCTCCCCTAAATCACAACAAATTTATCAACATGAAACAGAAAAATTTATCGTCGGAGCATTCCGGAGTTCCACACAAACTGATAGTGAAAGGACTGTTATCACTTGAATCTGAGAGACGAGGGTGTGGAGGAATCTACCACAGGGATGTTCTTTCAAACCGCGAGGAAGTGCGCCTGTAGTAAGTCAGCCCATACTTGGAAGCCGCAAGCTGCCGCCGCGAGCCGCGGCGAGCAGCTGCGCGCGCGCCCGGTCCGGTTGAGCACCGCTGACGTTCCCAGCGGCCCACACACTGCGAGTGGGGGTCGCCGGCCACCGGTGCCCGGAGCGCCCCATTCGCGCGCGTGCCTTGGGCATTCCACGTGCCCAGGGTGCCCTGCTGGCCTGCACACCCAGGGTGCTCCATTATCCTGCGCCTGGTGCGGTCCTGCCGCCAGCGGCGGGACCAGCGGGAGAGGCTTGGGAGATTCTCTCCATGGGCGGGGCACCTCACCCAGCCATTCAAGCTAACAATCAAGCATTGGGGGAGGGGCGCACGCAGGCAGCCTAAAATACCTTTGGAAGCACAGGTGCGGACCCAATCACTGAAATTAGCTTAACCCATGAAATCTGCGCACCCTCGGTTCTAATTGATAAGATCTCTCTCAGTTCAGCGATCCAAGACAAGAGGCGTGATATTTTTTAGTGCCTCTTGCTAAAGGGGCGGGGGCAACTTCTGATTGATAGAGCCTCCACTCCATATTCAGGGATAAACGCTAACAAGAAGGACTTGGCACATAATAAGGTCTATACTACACTAGTCGCAAGCAGAGACTAGTGCCTCTTTTTCCCTGCAAAAACAGGCTACAAAGTGTGGAAAGCCTGGGTTGAGAAGTCCAACAAAATGATAGGCGCTGAACAGTCACCTTGACAACAATTGACTCCCACCCCCGGCTGATTACACTGGAGGCCCTGACTGTCAGAGCCTTTCCCAAAGCCTTGCACTGAGTGGAAATAGAGTGGGGATTTCCCAGCTCTTTGAGCCTCTTACTCCCCAGGCAGAAGCAGTTGCAGCCTTATAGCTGGATCACCAGGCTGCTAATTCAGAAAGGGGGGACTAGGAGAGAGAATCCAGGAAAGCAAACTCTCTCATCGTTGGACCCTGCAAACGCCAACAAGTCTTGACTACCAGCAAGACTAAAACCAATTATATGACATTGCCATAGAATCCCATCAATTGCAAATCCCTACCTAAGTGTGACACAGGGGCAGAGCCTGGGGTACAGAGTCACCGACCAGGAAGAGGGAGAGAAAAGAAAAAGAAAGAAGTTAACCTCTCAAAATCAAGAAAAATCCACAGACTTTACAACTTGATCCACTAATTTTTTTGTTGTTGTTTGTTTCTTCTATCTTATTGCCATTATTTCCTCCACCTCGGTCCTTCTATTTTCTGCCCATCTTATGCTTCCCCTTTCTTGAACTACACTACCCATGAGTGTTGCATTTTATTTCTCTTCTTCATCCTCACCCTCCTTTAAGGTTATACTCCAAAACATTTAACACTCACTCTCTCCTCTTTTGTTTTTTTTTGTCTTGCTTTATTTTGTTTTTTTCTCTTCCTATTTTATTTCTTCCTTCGTTTTTTTCTTTTTCTTATTTTTTCCTTTCTATTCGTTTTTTCTTTTCTCATTTTACTTTCCTCCCATATAATCCTCAATCACAAACAAATTAGTTAATTTGGGACTCAAGGCTTTTTTTTGGCTTTATTTCTCTTTTTTGCTTTTGTTTTTATTTTTTTTTCTTGTTTGTTTATTTTTGTGGCATTTTGGGTCCTCCCAACCCAAGGTCTCCATTGTATTTATTCTTCATTCCACTTAATACAACAGATTTTTACTTATTATTTTTATTTTTTCTTCTTTATTATTCTTTTTTGGTCCTTTTTTCTGGTTCCCTCTTATCCCTCTCATTATATCTCTTAGTTGACCATCACTTACAAGCAAATCATCTTATGCTTGTCTAAGATTTTCTTCCTTTTTTTTTTTTTGCATTTAGTAGGTCCCTACTCCCTTTTTTTTGCCCCTTGAACTCTTCACCCCAAATCAGGCCCTCCATTATAAGCATGATATTTCCCTGAGGAGGGGAGAGGAGGGAAAGAGAAGAGAGAAAAAAGGGGGAAATAATAAATTATTACTCTTTATTTTTGTGGGGTGTTTTACCTTTTTTTTTTTTTTTACTTTTTACTCTTTATTAATTCTAATTAGTGCTATCAACAAGACCACCCTCAGATGCCGATAAGAAAGAGGAAATAGAATATTATGGATACAAAAGAAAGAGAGGTAACACAAATAGATGTGGAAAAATCTATGGAGAAAACACTTAACATATTGGAAGCCTTGGAGCTAAATGACAGAGAATTTAAAATAGAAATCTTAAAAATACTCAGAGTTATACAAGAAAACACAGAAAGGCAATATAGGGAGATCAGAAAACAACTCAATGAACACAAAGAATATATTACCAAGGAAATTGAAACTATAAAAACAAATCAAACAGAAATGAAAAACTCAATTCACGAGCTGAAAAACGAGGTAACAAGCTTAGCTAACAGAACAGCCCAGATTGAAGATAGGATTAGTGAAATAGAAGACAAACAACTTGAGGCACAACAGAGAGAAGAAGAAAGAGACTCAAAAATAATAAAAAACGAGAAAGCCCTACAGGAATTGTCTGACTCCATCAGAAAGAATAACATAAGAATAATAGGCATATCAGAGGGAGAAGAGAAAGAAAATGGAATGGAGAATACACTCAAACAAATAATAGACGAGAATGTCCCAAGCCTGTGGAAAGAACTAAAGCCACAAATTCAAGAAGCAAACAGAACACCAAGTTTTCTTAACCCCAACAAACCCACTCCAAGGCACATCATAATAAAGATGACACAAACCAATGACTAAGAAAAATTCTCAAGGCAGCCAGGGAAAAGAAGAGTACAACATATAAAGGAAGGCCTATTAGATTATCATCAGATTCCTCAGCAGAAACTCTACAAGCTAGAAGAGAGTGGACCCCAATATTTAAAGCCCTGAAAGAGAGGAACGTTCAGCCAAGAATACTATACCCATCAAAGCTATCCTTCAAGTATGAAGGAGATATAAAAACATTCACAAATACAGAAAAGATGAGAGAATTTATCAACAGAAAGCCCCCACTCCAGGAAATACTAAAGGGGGTTTTCCAACCAGATTCAAAGAACAAAAGAAAACAACACCACAAGTAACAGCTCCACCAAGAACACAATAAAACCAAACTTAAACTGTGACAACAAAGGAAAAAAAGGGGTGAGAGGAAGAAGATTAACAGTAGCAAAGGACGATGAAGTGCAGAAATACTTATAAGATAGGGTACCACAATGAATATGGTAGGTACCCTTTTCATTACTTAATGGTAACCACCCTTGAAAAAACCACCACAAAAACACTTGACTTAAAAAAGGTAGCAACAGAGGAAAGAAGTATGGAACACAAACAAACAAAAACAAATGATGGAAAAACAAAAGAGAAGAATCAAACTAGATACAAAACTAACAGAAAGCAATTTATAAAATGGCAGTAGGGAACCCACAAGTGTCAATAATTACACTAAATGTAAATGGTTTAAACTTACCAATAAAAAGACACAGAGTAGCAGAATGGATTAAAAAAGAAAATCCAACTATATGCTGCCTACAAGAAACACATCTAAGCAACAAGGATAAAAATAAATTCAAAGTGAAAGGCTGGAAAACAATACTCCAAGCAAACAACACCCAAAAAAAGGCAGGTGTAGCAATTCTCATATCTAATAATGCTGACTACAAGACAGAAAAAGTACGCAGAGACAAAAATGGTCATTTCATAATGATTAAGGGGAAGTTGAATCAAGAAGACATAACAATCCTTAATATATATGCACCAAACCAAGGAGCACCAAAATATATAGACAGCTACTTATTGACCTTAAAACAAAAACTAACAAAAATACAATCACACTTGGAGACCTCAATACACCGCTGACGGCTCTAGATCGGTCATCCAAACAGAGAATCAACAAAGACATAGTGGCCTTAAACAAAATACTAGAACACCTGGATATGATAGACATCTACAGGACACTTCATCCCAAAGCGACAGAGTATACATTTTTCTCTAGTGTACATGGAACATTCTCAAGAATTGACCATATGTTGGGCCACAAAGACAATATCAGCAAATTTAGAAAAATTGAAATTGTACCAAGCATATTTTCTGATCATAAAGCCTTGAAACTAGAATTCAACTGCAAAAAAGAGGGGGGAAAACCCACAAAAATGTGGAAACTAAACAATATACTTCTAAAAAATGAATGGGTCAAAGAAAAAATAAGCGCAGAGATCAAAAGATATATACAGACAAATGAAAATGAAAATACGACATATCAGAATCTCTGGGAAGCAGCAAAAGCAGTAATAAGAGGAAAGTTCATATCACTTCAGGCCTATATGAACAAACAAGAGAGAGCCGAAGTAAACCACTTAACTTCACACCTTAAGGAACTAGAAAAAGAAGAACAAAGACAACCCAAAACCAGCCGAAGAAAGGAGATAATAAAAATCAGAGCAGAAATAAATGAAATAGAGAACAGAAAAACTATAGAAAAAAATCAATAAAACAAGGAGCTGGTTCTTTGAAAAGATCAACAAAATTGACAAACCCTTGGCAAGACTCACCAAGGAAAAAAGGCACAGGACTCAAATAAATAAAATCCAAAATGAAAGAGGAGAGATCACCACAGACATCATAGATATACAAAGAATTATTGTAGAATACTATGAAAAATTATATGCCACCAAATACAACAATCTAGAAGAAATGGATAAATTCCTAGAACAATACAACCTTCCTAGACTGAGTCATGAAGAGGCTGAAAGCCTAAACAGACCAATCAGCAGGGAGGAAATAGAAAAAACCATTAAAAACCTCCCCAAAAATAAAAGTCCAGGCCCAGACGGTTATACTAGTGAATTCTATCAAACATTCAAAGAAGACTTGGTTCCTATTCTACTCAAAGTCTTCCAAATAATTGAAGAAGAAGCAATACTTCCAAACACATTCTATGAGGCCAACATAACCCTCATACCAAAACCTGGCAAGAATGGCACAAAGAAAGAAAACTACAGACCAATATCTCTAATGAATACAGATGCTAAAATACTAAACAAAATACTGGCAAATCGAATACAACAACATATTAAAAAAATAATACATCATGATCAAGTGGCATTCATCCCAGAATCTCAAGGATGGTTCAACATACGCAAAACGGTTAACGTAATACACCATATCAACAAAACAAAGAACAAAAACCACATGATCTTATCAATAGATGCAGAAAAGGCTTTTGATAATATACAACACAATTTTATGTTTAAGACTCTCAACAAAATGGGTATAGAAGGAAAATATCTCAACATGATAAAGGCCATATATGATAAACCATCAGCCAACATCCTATTAAACGGCATAAAACTGAGGACTTTCTACCTTAAATCAGGAACAAGACAGGGTTGTCCACTCTCTCCACTCTTATTTAACGTGGTGCTAGAAGTTCTGGCCAGAGCAATCAGACAAGACAAAGAAATAAAAGGCATCCATATCGGAAAAGAAGAAGTAAAGGTATCACTTTTTGCTGATGATATGATCCTATACATCGAAAACCCGAAGGACTCCACAAAAAGATTATTAGAAACAATAAACCAATACAGTAAGGTCGCAGGATACAAAATTAACATACAAAAGTCCATAGCCTTTCTATATGCCAACAATGAAATATTAGAAAACGAACTCAAAAAAATAATCCCCTTCACGATTGCAACAAAAAAAATAAAATACCTAGGAATAAACATAACAAAGAACGTAAAGGACCTATATAATGAAAATTACAAAGCATTGGTAAGGGAAATCGAAAAAGATACAATGAGATGGAAAAATATTCCTTGTTCTTGGATAGGAAGAATAAATATAATCAAAATGGCCATATTACCCAAAGCAATATACAAATTTAATGCAATTCCCATCAAAATCCCTATGAGATTTTTTAAAGAAATGGAACAAAAAATCATCAGATTTATATGGAACTATAAAAAACCCCGAATAGCCAAAACAATCCTAAGGAAAAAGAATGAAGCTGGGGGCATTACAATACCTGACTTTAAACTATATTATAGGGCCACGATAATCAAAACAACATGGTATTGGCAGAAAAATAGACACTCAGACCAATGGAACAGAATAGAAAGCCCAGAAATAAAACCACATATATATGGTCAAATAATCTTTAATAAAGGGGCCAACAACACACAATGGAGAAAAGAAAGCCTCTTCAACAAATGGTGTTGGGAAAACTGGAAAGCCACATGCAAAAGAATGAAACTCGACTACAGCCTGTCCCCGTGTACTAAAATTAATTCAAAATGGATCAAAGACCTAAATATAAGACCTGAAACAGTAAAGTACATAGAAGAAGACATAGGTACTAAAATCATGGACCTGGGTTTTAAAGAACATTTTATGAACTTGACTCCAATGGCAAGAGAAGTGAAGGCAAAGATAAATGAATGGGACTACATCAGAATAAAAAGTTTTTGCTCAGCAAGAGAAACTGATATCAAAATAAACAGACAGCCAACTATATGGGAACTGATACTTTCAAACGACAGCTCAGATAAGGGCCTAATATCCAAAATTTACAAAGAACTCATAAAACTCAACAACAAACAAACAAACAATCCAATTAAAAAATGAAAAGAGGACATGAACAGACACTTCTCCCAGGAAGAGATACAAATGGCCAACAGATATATGAAAAGATGCTCAGCTTCATTAGTTATTAGAGAAATGCAAATCAAAACTACAATGAGATACCACCTCACTCCTGTTAGATTAGCTATTATCAACAAGATGGGTAATAGCAAATGTTGGAGAGGCTGTGGAGAAAAAGGAACCCTCATTCACTGTTGGTGGGACTGTAAAGTAGTACAACCATTATGGAGGAAAGTATGGTGGTTCCTCAAAAAACTGAAAATAGAACTACCTTATGACCCAGCAATCCCTCTACTGGGTATATACCCCAAAACCTCAGAAACATTGATACGTGAAGACACATGTAGCCCCATGTTCATTGCAGCACTGTTCACAGTGGCCAAGACATGGAAACAACCAAAAAGCCCTTCAATAGAAGACTGGATAAAGAAGATGTGGCACATACACACTATGGAATACTACTCAGTCATAAGAAATGATGACATCAGATCATTTACAGCAAAATGGTGGGATCTTGATAACATTATAAGAAGTGAAATAAGTAAATCAGAAAAAAACAAGAACTACATGATTCCATACATTGGTGGAATATAAAAATGAGACTGAGAGACAAGGACAAGATTGTGGTGGTTACCAAGGGTGGGGGGGGGAGGGAGGACATGGGAGGGAGGGAGGGAGAGAGTTGGGGGAGGGGGAGGGGCACAGAGAACTAGATAGAGGGTGACGGAGGACAATCTGACTTTGGGCGAGGGGTTTGCAACATAATTTAATGACAAAATAACCTAGACATGTTTTCTTTGAATATATGTACCCTGATTTATTAATGTCATCCCATTACCATTAATAAAAATTTATTATAAAAAAGAATATGATAATAAAGTATAAAGATTTAAAAAAATAAAATAAAATGATTTGCTTTTAGGTGTTGACTGAATAGGAGTTATGATAAGAGGAATAGTAGGGAAACAGGAAAAAGGGGTGGAAAATTTAAAAAATTACTATTGTATATAGTGGAACAAGAACTAGATAAAATGGAGAGCCAGGGATGGGAGCACTGCTGATGAGTTAAAAAGGTGAAGTAAAAACCTTCCAAAATGCCACAAACTTTAGTTTGAGTCCCAGATAAGATACTTTGTTCGTTATTGAGGTTTGAATGAGAGAAGACGTAAAGGAGAAAGGAAGAAACTAATATAGAGGGAGAAAAGAGAGAGAGAGAGAGAGAGAAAAGATGGAACCACTAAAAGAAGAAAAAAGAAAAAGGGGGAGAGAGAGAGCTAGGGGTTTTGGATTTCAACCCTCATAGAGAGAAAGGAAGAGGAAAGAAAAGATAATGGGAGATGTAACACTTATGGGTAGTGTAGTTCAAAGAGAGGCGAGAGTAAGACTGAGAGAATTAAATGACCAAATTGGAATGGAAAAAAAACCCCAAAAAATCAAGAATGAAGAAAAGAGACACAGACGAACAAATATAATAAAATGGGATAGGTTATAAAGTCTTCAGATTATTCTTGATTTTGAGAGGTTATCGTCTTGCTTTTTCTTTTCTTTCTCTCTTCTTGGTCGGTGACTTTGTACCCCGGGTTCTGCCCCTGTGGCATGCTCTGGAAGAGGTTTGCAGTTGATAATTCTCTATGGCAATGTCATGTATTGGGCTTCAGTCTCGTTGGCAGTTGAGGCTCATTAGCATTTATAGGCTCCAACAGTGAGAGGGTCTCTCACTGTGAGAGTGTTCCTCAAGCCTCTCTCCTAGTCTTTCCTTCCACAATTCGAAGCCTGATAATCCAGCTATGAGGTTGCTGCTGCCTCTGCCTGGATAGTAAGAGGCTCAAGGAGCTGGCAACTCCCCACTCTATTCCCATTTAGCACAGGGCTCTGAGTAAGGCTCAGTCAGTCAGATTTGCTAGCATAATCAGGTGGGGCTTCCACCTACTCAAAGACCTCTGGCTCTGCCCCTCTTTGATATAACACAGGTGCCCACTCCTGAGGCATTCAGAGGAATCTCTTGTCCATTCTCTGTGCGCGCCCACCAGGATGTCAGACCAGCTGCATCACACTTTGAGTGAAATCCCTATCCGCATGGAAAAGATCCAGCATTGAAATTGGCTCTCACTCTCTCCCTGTGCGTGGCCCCCTCAGGGTGCTGGGGCAGCTTGGAGATTCCACTCCTGGCCCACTCACAGGCCTCTGACTCTACTCCTCTGTGGGAAAACACGGGCAACCACCCCTGAGGAGTTCAGAGAAATCTTCTGCCCACTCTCCGTGCATGCTGACCAGGATATCAGGAGGAACGCCTCTCACTCCGAGAAAGCCCTCCTCCCGCACAGAAAGTTCCACCGTTGGAGTTGGCTCCAGCTCCCTCCCTGTGCCCGGGCCCCTCAAGGCACTGGGGCTTCTAGGAGATTCCAATTTTTGCCCACACAGAGGCCTCTGACTCTGCCTCTCTGTGGGTTAGCACGGGTGGTGCCCACCCCTGAAGTGTTCGTAGGAATCTCTCGCCCACTATCCACGCACGCCGACCAGGAGATGCGGAAAATGGCTGCCCCACTTGTCTTTCTTTGTCTGGGTTTGGCGCACCTGGTAGCTTGAATTGCCCAGGTTTTTCCGCAACTTGGATCTACGAGCCACAGCCTGGTTTGGCTGTTTGTACCGCGACCTGGATCTATTCACTCCCTATGCCCGCCTTAGTTTCTATATTCTCAGTTATCAGTGAAAGCCGTCCTGTTTGGGTTAGAGAGGAAGGCAGAGCATTTCTTACTCCCTATTTCCCCCGGGGTTTGACCATCTATCTAGCCAATCTTTCACTCAACCATACCTTCGGGTGTGTTGTGAAGCATCTGAAAGCTCCAATGATAGGTTTTTCTGTTTCTGGTTGAAGAACTTGTTGAGTTTTTGGGGAGATTTATCGGTATCGCTTCCTACCGCGCCATCACTCTGACGTCATTTCCTCCATCTCTGTTTTTAGCAGAGTTTTATTTGTTGATAATCTTCAAGAAACTAGCCCTTTCCTGGTGCTGCTATCACAGCCCAAAGCAGCCTTTGAAAAGTGGCTTACAGCCGCCTGTCCCTACGTACCTGATATTTACAGAATGATTTTTTTTATGAGACATCATAGAGGGGTCTGGTCAAAAGGTTTAGACTCTGAAGAGCTGTGGAGACAGGTAAGCAAGAGGAGGCATCCCACCTTTTGTCACTGTCTTAAGAGGAAAAAATCTCTAAGTGAAAGAGTCGTCCCTGATAGAGGTTGTCACCACCTGTCAGGGAGATCTGAGGACAAGCGGAATTTTTAAAGTTTTTTTTTTAATTTTTATTTATTTATTTATTTTTTACAGAGACAGAGAGGGAGTCAGAGAGAGGGATAGTCAGGGACAGACAGACAGGAACAGAGAGAGATGAGAAGCATCAATCATTAGTTTTTCATTGCACGTTGCAACACCTTAGTTGTTCATTGATTGCTTTCTCATATGTGCCTTGACCGCGAGCCTTCAGCAGACCGAGTAACCCCTTGCTGGAGCCAGTGACCCTGGTTTCAAGCTGGTGGGCTTTTTCTCAAACCAGATGAGCCAGCGCTCAATCAAGCTGGTGACTTCGGGGTCTTGAACCTGGGTCCTCTGCATCCCAGTCAGATGCTCTATCCACTGCGCCACTACCTGGTCAGGCTGAATTTTTAATTTTATTTAATGTAAAAGTTTTCAGATCCATCCATATTGTCACAAAAGGTAAGATTTCCTTCTTTTTTTTTTTAATAAATTTTTATTAATGGTAATGGGATGACATTAATAAATCAGGGTACATATATTCAAAGAAAACATGTCTAGGTTATTTTGTCATTAAATTATGTTGCATACCCCTCGCCCAAAGTCAGATTGTCCTCCGCCACCCTCTATCTAGTTCTCTGTGCCCCTCCCCCTCCCCATAACTCTCTCCCTCCCTCCCTCCCATGTCCTCCCTCCCCCCACCCCTGGTAACCACCACACTCTTGTCCATGTCACTTAGTCTCATTTTTATGTTCCACCAATATATGGAATCATGTAGTTCTTGTTTTTTTCTGATTTACTTATTTCACTTCTTATAATGTTATCAAGATCCCACCATTTTGCTGTAAATGATCTGATGTCATCATTTCTTATGGCTGAGTAGTATTCCATAGTGTATATGTGCCACATCTTCTTTATCCAGTCTTCTATTGAAGGGCTTTTTGGTTGTTTCCATGTCTTGGCCACTGTGAACAGTGCTGCAATGAACATGGGGCTACATGTGTCTTCACGTATCAATGTTTCTGAGGTTTTGGGGTATATACCCAGTAGAGGGATTGCTGGGTCATAAGGTAGTTCTATTTTCAGTTTTTTGAGGAACCACCATACTTTCCTCCATAATGGTTGTACTACTTTACAGTCCCACCAACAGTGAATGAGGGTTCCTTTTTCTGAACAGCATCTCCAACATTTGCTATTACCCGTCTTGTTGATAATAGCTAATCTAACAGGAGTGAGGTGGTATCTCATTGTAGTTTTGATTTGCATTTCTCTAATAACTAATGAAGCTGAGCATCTTTTCATATATCTGTTGGCCATTTGTATCTCTTCCTGGGAGAAGTGTCTGTTCATGTCCTCTTTTCATTTTTTAATTGGATTGTTTGTTTGTTTGTTGTTGAGTTTTATGAGTTCTTTGTAAATTTTGGATATTAGGCCCTTATCTGAGCTGTCGTTTGAAAATATCAGTTCCCATATAGTTGGCTGTCTGTTTATTTTGATATCAGTTTCTCTTGCTGAGCAAAAACTTTTTATTCTGATGTAGTCCCATTCATTTATCTTTGCCTTCACTTCTCTTGCCATTGGAGTCAAGTTCATAAAATGTTCTTTAAAACCCAGGTCCATGATTTTAGTACCTATGTCTTCTTCTATGTACTTTACTGTTTCAGGTCTTATATTTAGGTCTTTGATCCATTTTGAATTAATTTTAGTACACGGGGACAGGCTGTAGTCGAGTTTCATTCTTTTGCATGTGGCTTTCCAGTTTTCCCAACACCATTTGTTGAAGAGGCTTTCTTTTCTCCATTGTGTGTTGTTGGCCCCTTTATTAAAGATTATTTGACCATATATATGTGGTTTTATTTCTGGGCTTTCTATTCTGTTCCATTGGTCTGAGTGTCTATTTTTCTGCCAATACCATGCTGTTTTGATTATCGTGGCCCTATAATATAGTTTAAAGTCAGGTATTGTAATGCCCCCAGCTTCATTCTTTTTTCTTAGGATTGTTTTGGCTATTCGGGGTTTTTTATAGTTCCATATAAATCTGATGATTTTTTGTTCCATTTCTTTAAAAAATCTCATAGGGATTTTGATGGGAATTGCATTAAATTTGTATATTGCTTTGGGTAATATGGCCATTTTGATTATATTTATTCTTCCTATCCAAGAACAAGGAATATTTTTCCATCTCATTGTATCTTTTTCGATTTCCCTTACCAATGCTTTGTAATTTTCATTATATAGGTCCTTTACGTTCTTTGTTATGTTTATTCCTAGGTATTTTATTTTTTTTGTTGCAATCGTGAAGGGGATTATTTTTTTGAGTTCGTTTTCTAATATTTCATTGTTGGCATATAGAAAGGCTATGGACTTTTGTATGTTAATTTTGTATCCTGCGACCTTACTGTATTGGTTTATTGTTTCTAATAATCTTTTTGTGGAGTCCTTCGGGTTTTCGATGTATAGGATCATATCATCAGCAAAAAGTGATACCTTTACTTCTTCTTTTCCGATATGGATGCCTTTTATTTCTTTGTCTTGTCTGATTGCTCTGGCCAGAACTTCTAGCACCACGTTAAATAAGAGTGGAGAGAGTGGACAACCCTGTCTTGTTCCTGATTTAAGGTAGAAAGTCCTCAGTTTTATGCCGTTTAATAGGATGTTGGCTGATGGTTTATCATATATGGCCTTTATCATGTTGAGATATTTTCCTTCTATACCCATTTTGTTGAGAGTCTTAAACATAAAATTGTGTTGTATTTTATCAAAAGCCTTTTCTGCATCTATTGATAAGATCATGTGGTTTTTGTTCTTTGTTTTGTTGATATGGTGTATTACGTTAACCGTTTTGCGTATGTTGAACCATCCTTGAGATTCTGGGATGAATGCCACTTGATCATGATGTATTATTTTTTTAATATGTTGTTGTATTTGATTTGCCAGTATTTTGTTTAGTATTTTAGCATCTGTATTCATTAGAGATATTGGTCTGTAGTTTTCTTTCTTTGTGCCATTCTTGCCAGGTTTTGGTATGAGGGTTATGTTGGCCTCATAGAATGTGTTTGGAAGTATTGCTTCTTCTTCAATTATTTGGAAGACTTTGAGTAGAATAGGAACCAAGTCTTCTTTGAATGTTTGATAGAATTCACTAGTATAACCGTCTGGGCCTGGACTTTTATTTTTGGGGAGGTTTTTAATGGTTTTTTCTATTTCCTCCCTGCTGATTGGTCTGTTTAGGCTTTCAGCCTCTTCATGACTCAGTCTAGGAAGGTTGTATTGTTCTAGGAATTTATCCATTTCTTCTAGATTGTTGTATTTGGTGGCATATAATTTTTCATAGTATTCTACAATAATTCTTTGTATATCTATGATGTCTGTGGTGATCTCTCCTCTTTCATTTTGGATTTTATTTATTTGAGTCCTGTGCCTTTTTTCCTTGGTGAGTCTTGCCAAGGGTTTGTCAATTTTGTTGATCTTTTCAAAGAACCAGCTCCTTGTTTTATTGATTTTTTTCTATAGTTTTTCTGTTCTCTATTTCATTTATTTCTGCTCTGATTTTTATTATCTCCTTTCTTCGGCTGGTTTTGGGTTGTCTTTGTTCTTCTTTTTCTAGTTCCTTAAGGTGTGAAGTTAAGTGGTTTACTTCGGCTCTCTCTTGTTTGTTCATATAGGCCTGAAGTGATATGAACTTTCCTCTTATTACTGCTTTTGCTGCTTCCCAGAGATTCTGATATGTCGTATTTTCATTTTCATTTGTCTGTATATATCTTTTGATCTCTGCGCTTATTTCTTCTTTGACCCATTCATTTTTTAGAAGTATGTTGTTTAGTTTCCACATTTTTGTGGGTTTTTCCCCCTCTTTTTTGCAGTTGAATTCTAGTTTCAAGGCTTTATGATCAGAAAATATGCTTGGTACAATTTCAATTTTTCTAAATTTGCTGATATTGTCTTTGTGGCCAAACATATGGTCAATTCTTGAGAATGTTCCATGTACACTAGAGAAAAATGTATACTCTGTCGCTTTGGGATGAAGTGTCCTGTAGATGTCTATCATATCCAGGTGTTCTAGTATTTCGTTTAAGGCCACTATATTTTTATTTATTCTCTGTTTGGATGACTGATCTAGAGCTGCCAGCAGTGTATTGAGGTCACCAAGTATGATTGTATTTTTGTTAGTTTTTGTTTTAAGGTCAATAAGTAGCTGTCTTATATATATATATATATATATAAAATATATATATTTTATATATAAATAAATTTTTATTTTAATGGGGTGACATCAATAAATCAGGGTACATACATTCAAATAAAACATTTCCAGGTTATCTTGTCATTTAGTTATGTTGCATACCCATCACCCAAAGAGAGATCGTCCTCTGCCACCCTCCATCCAGTTCTCTCTGTACCACTCCCCCTCCCCTTCCCCTCTCCCTCCTTCCCTCCCCCCACCCCCCATAGCCACCACACTCCTGTTCATGCCTCTCAGTCTCGCTTTTATGTCCCACTAATGTATGGAATCCTGCAGTTCCTGTTTTTTTCTGATTCGCTTATTTTACTCCGCACAATGCTACCAAGACTCCACCATTCCGCTATAACTGATCCAATGTCACCATTTCTCCTAGCTGAATAATATACCATGGTGTATATTTGCCCCATCTTCTTCATCTAGTCCTCTATTTTTTTTACATTGATTAAAAGCCTTTAAGCAAACTCTTGGCCAATACAGCAAGAATCCATAAATGAGTAGTGTCCTTAACATGTTCCCCAAGTCCAAGTTGGCCCCCTCACCATGCCAAATCCCTGAAAAATGCAACCCAACCACAGTTCAGTCTGTTAGGAGCTGTCACAGGGAGCAGGAGTCCAGGAAAGTTCCCCACAGGAAAAGTCCATATGGCACTGGAATTTTTGTCACCATTCTATACTTTGCAGCTCATGTCCAAGTCCCAATGACCTCTGCTCCTAGCTGGTAATGATTCAGGTAGACTGGAAAAAGCCATTTGCAGCATGCGTGGATATGGAGCTTCTGTTCTCCTCTGCCTGGAGAGTTGAGACCAGGTTGGTTTTCCCTGGAGCTCTGTGACTGTGGCCTGGTAAAGAGAACCTTGGGATACACTAAGCTGGGTGGCAAAGGTAAATTCATAATACAAGTTGGCAAAAGGAGGAAAGAGAGCTCTAAATTAAGAGTAGGTCCCAGCCTGAATATGAGTGGGGCATTGAGGTAGGAGGAATAAAGGAAACACTATATATTAAGCAAAGCAGCAGAAAATAGGACTATCAACACCCACAACAGAGATCTTTGAGGGAAGAATAAAGAACCTGACTATTCAGGCAAAAGATAGTTAAGTGGCCCTTGTGCAAATGAGATCAGTTTACCTGCTTCTTGGAAGAAATACCCTAGGCTCGTCCACAGTGTCGTAGATGGGGTCGACAGCCCTGGGCACCTTCAGCCTTCAGTGGCAAACCCCAGCATTTTGGGCAAGGTTAGGTCATAGGTGGCTGGAGCAGGCCTGGAAGAGACTGAACCCTCCCTTAGAGGAATGAGGGGGAAGCCCACCTTCCAGTGTCCCTGTTTCCTCACAGCAGAGGTGTGTAAGCCTGGCAGGCTTTAGCTCAATGACCTTCCTTTCCACTATTGAAGCAAGACCCAGATGGCATCCTATGAGACCCCTTTGGGGTGCTGGAGCCTTTAAGGGTGTATCCTAAAAGCTGGTAGTTCCCCCTAATCTCTATTGGGCTTTTTCTGCCTCTAGGTATCTTAAAAGCCATTCTCAGAAGATCTCGCTGAGGGGTTTGAGGATCCCCATCCGCCTATATAAATCTTTTCCATATATCTGGAGCTATTTGGAAAAAAGACAGAACAGTGTTATTAGCTAGATCTAATAAAGAAGGTAGATTTGGTGTCTCCTGTTCATCAGCTTTCAAAAGAAATGTAATTTTTTTTTTTAAGTAAAAAGCATGATATGGTAGACCCGTCGGAGTCATTGGCCTGGTGTGCAGGATTCCCGGGTTCGATTCCCGGCCAGAGCACACAGGAGAAACGCCCATCTACCTCTCCACCCCTCCCCCTCTCCCCCCTCCCGGTCCCTCTCCTCCCGCCCACAGCCAAGGCTCCACCGGAGCAAATCCACCCTGGGCACTAAGGATGGCCCCATGGCCTCCACCCTAGTTGCTAGAATGACTCCGGTTGTAACAGAGCAACATCCCAGATGGGCAGAGCATTCCCCCCGGTAGGCATGCCAGGTGGATCCCAGTCAGGCGCATGCAGGAGTCTGTCTGCTTGCCTCCCCATCCCCATCCTCAGAAATATACAAAAAATAAATAAAAGAAAAAATACAAAAAAAAATACAAAAAAAAAAGGGGGGGGGCATTCCCTTGTGCTAAAGCACCAGGAAGCACGGAGTGAGCTTGAGTATGTCCTATAAAACATGGAGCTCTATGTTTACATATAAGTCTTTGAAAAAGGAGGAACTGCTGAAATAGTTTGTCAGCATTTGTCCCTAAGACAGCAGTCTTTATAGTGGGAACACCATACGTAAATATTTGCTGTCTGTCTATAGATTAAGGGGGGAATATGGCCAATGCTGAAAAGCCATGATCTTTGTGCCCCTCCCCTCCCCCAACCCCCTCCCTCTCGTCCCCCCACCCTGTAACCCCAACACTGTTGTTCATGTCTCTGAGTCTCATCTTTATGTCCCACCTATGTGTGGAAACATATAGTTCTTAGTTTTTTCTGATTTACTTCTTTCACTCAGTATAATGTTATCAAGGCCCATCCATGTTGTTGTAAAAGATCCTATGTCATCATTTCTTATGGCTGAGTAGTATTCCATAGTATATATATACCAAAGCTTTTTAATCCACTCATCCTCTGATGGACACTTGGGCTGTTTCCAAATCTTTGCTATTGTGAACAATGCTGCCATAAACATGGGGGTGCCTTTCTTCTTTTCAAACAGTGCTATGATGTTCTTGGGGTATATTCCTAACAGTGGTATAGCTGGGTCAAAAGGCAGTTCGATTTTTAATTTCTTGAGGAATCTCCATACTGTTTTCCACAGTGGCTGCACCAGTCTGCATTCCCACCAGCAGTGCAGGAGGGTTCCCTTTTCTCCACATCCTCGCCAGCACTTATTCTGTGTTGTTTTATTGATGAGCGCCATTCTGACTGGTGTAAGGTGATATCTCATTGTGGTTTTAATTTGCATTTCTCTAATCATTAATGATGTTGAACATTTTTTCATATGCCTATTGGCCATCTGTGTGTCCTCTTTGGAGAAATGTCTATTCATTTCTTTTGCCCATTTTTGGATTGGATTGTTTGTCTTCCTGGTATTAAGTTTTACAAGTTCTTTATAAATTTTGGTTATTAACCCCTTATCAGACGCTATGTCAAATATATTCTCCCATTGTGTAGTTTGTCTTTTTATTCTGTTCTTATTGTCTTTAGCTGTGCAGAAGCTTTTTAGTTTGATAAAGTCCCATTTGTTTATGCTGTCTTTTATTTCACTTGCCTGTGGAGACAAATCAGCAAATATATTGCTGCAAGAGATGTCAGAGAGCTTACTGCCTATGTTTTCTTCTAAAATGCTTATGGTTTCATGGCTTACATTCAAGTCTTTTATCCATTTTGAGTTTATTTTTTTGAGTGGTGTAAGTTGGTGGTCTAGTTTCATTTTTTTGCAGGTAGCTGTCCAGTTTTCCCAACACCATTTGTTGAAGTGGCTGTCTTTACTCCATTGTATTGTCTTACCTCCTTTGTCAAATATCAGTTGTCCATAGAGCTGTGGGTTTATTTCTGAGTTCTCTGTTCTGTTCCATTGATCTATGTGCCTGTTCTTATGCCAGTACCATGCTGTTTTGAGTACAATGGCCTTATAATATAACTTGATATCTGTAAGTGTGATACCTCCCGCTTTTTTCTTCCTTTTCAGGATTGCTGAGGCTATTCGTGTTCTTTTTTGGTTCCATATAAATTTTTGGAATATGTGTTCTATGTCTTTGAAGTAAGTCATTGGTATTTTCATTGGTATTGCATTGAATTTATAAATTGCTTTGGGTAATATAGACATTTTTAAAATCTTTTTTTTATTTTTTTTATTTTTATTTTGTTTTTTTTTAATTTTATTTATTTATTTTAGAGAGGAGAGAGAAAGGGACAGAAAGAGACAGAGGAGAGAGGGACAGAGAGAGAAGGTGGGGAGGAGCTGGAAGCATCAACTCCCATATGTGCCTTGACCAGGCAAGCCCAGTGTTTCGAACTGGCGACCTCAGCATTTCCAGGTCGACGCTTTAACCACTGCGCCACCACAGGTCAGGCAATATAGACATTTTAATGATGTTTATTCTTCCAAACCATGAGCACGGTATATGCCTCCACTTATTCGTATCTTCCCTGATTTCTTTTATCAATGTTTTATAATTTTCTGAGTACAAGTCTTTAATCTCTTTGGTTAGATTTATTCCTAGGAACTTTATTTTTTTGGTTGCAATGGTAAAGGGGATTGATTCCCTGATTTCTCTTTCTGACAGTTCATTATTAGTATATAAAAATGCCTCTGATTTCTGAGTATTGATTTTATATCCTGCCACCTTGTCAAATTCTTTTATCAGGTCTAGTAGTTTTTTGACTGAAACTTTAGGGTTTTCTATATACAATATCATGTCATCTGCAAATAATGATAGTTTTACTTCTTCTTCTCCAATTTGGATGCCTTTTATTTCTTTTTCTTGTCTGATTGCTGTGGCGAGGACTTCCAGAACTATGTTGAATAAGAGTGGTGAAAGGGGGCAACCCTGCCTTGTTCCTGATCTTAAGGGGATAGCTTTTAATTTTTGCCCATTGAGTATTATGTTGGCTGTGGGTTTGTCATAGATGGCCTTTATCATGTTGAGGTATGTTCCCAGTATTCCCACTTTGCTGAGAGTTTTGATCATGAATGGGTGCTGGACTTTATCAAATGCTTTTCTGCATCTATTGAAATTATCATGTGGTTTTTCTCCTTTCTTTTGTTTATGTGATGAATCACATTGATTGATTTGCGAATATTGTACCAACCTTGCCTCGCAAGAATAAATCCTACTTGATCATGGTGTATGATTTTTTCCATATATTGCTGGATCCGGTTTGCTAATATTTTATTGAGGATTTTTGCATCTAAGTTCATCAGGGATATTGGCCTATAATTTTCTTTTTTTGTGTTGTCTTTGCCTGGTTTTGAAATCAGAATTATGCTCGCCTCATAAAAGGAGTTTGGAAGTCTTCCTTCCTCTTGAATTTTTTGAAATAGCTTGAGAAGGATAGGAGTTAGTTCTTCTTTGAATATTTGGTAGAATTCACTTGTGAAGCCATCAGGCCCAGGACTTTTCTTTTTTGGGAGTTTTTTGATAGCTGTTTCAATCTCATTTGTTGTAATTGGTCTGTTTAGGTTTTCTGATTCTTCCAGATTGATTTTTGGAAGATTATATGATTCAAGGAATTTGTCCATTTCATCTAGGTTGTCAGTTTTTTGGAGTACAGTTCTTCATAGTATTTTCTTACAATATTTTGTATTTCTGTTGTGTCAGTTGTTATTTCTCCACTCTCGTTTCTAATTTTATTTATTTGAGTCCTCTCTCTTTTTTTCTTGGTGAGTCTTGTTAAAGGTTCATCGATCTTGTTTACCTTTTCAAAGAACCAGCTCCTGGTTTCATTGATCCTCTGTATTGTTTCTTTAGCCTCTATGTCATTTATTTCTGCTCTGATCTTTATTATTTCCTTCCTTCTACTAGCTCTGGGCTTTACTTGCTGTTCTTTTTCTAGTTCTTTTTGATGCAGGGTTAAGTTGTTAATTTGAACTTTTTCTAGCTTCTTGAGGTATGCCTGTAATGCTATAAACTTCCCTCTCAGGACTGCTTTTGCTGTGTCCCATAAATTTTGAGTTGATGTATGCTCATTATCGTTTGTTTCTAGAAATTTTTTAATTTCTTCTTTGATCTCAATGTTAACCCATTCATTGTTTAATAACGTGCTATTTAGTTTCCAAGTGTTTGAATGTTTTTCAATTTTTCTATTGTGGTTGATTTCTAGGTTAATGCCATTGTGATCAGAGAAAGTGTTCGATATGATTTCAATCTTCTTAAATTTGTTGAGCCCGCTTTTGTGCCCTAACATGTGGTCTATTCTAGAGAATGTCCCATGAGCGCTTGAAAAGAATGTATATTCTGCTCTTTTAGGTTAAAAGGTTCTGAAGATATCTATTAAATCGAGTTCATCTAATATGTCCTTTAAGTCTGCTGTTTCTTTGTTAATTTTCTTTCTTGAGGACCTATCTAATGATGTTAATGGGGTATTGAAATCTCCTACTATTATAGTATTGCTGTTGCTCGCCCTTTAAGTCTATCAAAGTGTGCTTTATATATTTAGGTGCTCCTATATTAGGTGCGTAGATATTTATAATGGTTATATCTTCCTTTTGTATTGCTCCCTTTATCATTATGTAATGACCTTCTTTATCTCTAACTATGGTCTTTGTTCTAAAGTCCATTTTGTCTGATATAAGTATTGCTACCCCAGCTTTTTTTTCATTTCCATTCGCGTGAAATATTTTTTTCCATCCTTTTATCTTCAGTCTGTGTGCATCTTTTGATTTAAGGTGTGTCTCTTGTAGACAGCATATGTATGGGTCCTGTTTTCTTATCCACGCAGCTACCCTATGTCTCTTGATCGGATCATTTAATCCATTAACATTTAAGGTTATTACTGATATGTAATTGTTTATTGCCATTTTTTTTCTTTAAAACTGTTTTTCTCTTTTGCTATATTCTTTTTTTCCTTTGATCTGTTTACAACAGGTCCCTTAGCATTTCTTGCAGCCTTGGTTTGGTAGTAGTGAAATCCTTTAGTTTTTTTTTGTCTGTAAAGCTTTTTATTTCTCCTTCAATTTTAAATGATAGCCTTGCTGGATAAAGTAGTCTTGGTTGTAGGTTCTTGTTCTGCATTACTTTGAATATTTCTTGCCATTCCCTTCTGGCCTCAAGTGTTTCTGTTGAGAAGTCAGAAGTCATCCTTATGGGGGCTCCTTTGTAGGTGATTGTCTTTTTTTCTCTAGCAGCTTTTAATATTTTCTCTTTATCATTTAGCTTTGGTAATTTAATTATGATGTGTCTTGGTGTTGGTTTCTTTGGATTTCTCTTTAATGGAGTTCTCTGTGCTTCCTGAACATGTGAAATATTTTCCTGCCTTAATTGGGGGAAGTTTTCCGCTATAATATGTTTGAACAAAGTCTCTATCCCTTGTTCTTTCTCTTCTTCTTCAGGAACCCCTATGATGCGGATGTTATTTCTCTTCATGTTGTCACAGAGCTCTCTTAGAGTTTCCTCAGACTTTTTGAGTCTCTTTTCTTTTTTCTGCTCTGCTTCCATGCCTTTATTTATTGTGTCCTCTAACTCACTGATTCGATTCTCTGCTTCATCCATCCTGCTTTTAATTCCTTCCATTGTATTCTTTATTTCAGATATTGTATTTGTCATTTCTGTCTGATCCTTTTTTATTATTTCAATGTCCTTTTTTATATTTGTTATCTCTTTATTTAGGTTTTCGTAATGGCCATCTATGGTGGTTCTAATATCTTTGAGCATCCTAACAATCGTTATTTTAAACTCTGCATCTGGTAATTTGGTTATATCTGATTCACTTAGGTCCTTTTCTGGGGATTTCTCTTGGTTTATTTGTGCTGTATTTCTCTGCCTCCGCATTTTCTCTTCACGAGAGTGGCTGTGATCACGTGCTCGGGTGCACAAGGGTTGGTCGCCTTGGCCTTTGCCCCGCCCCCGTGTGTGATGTTATGCTCGGTCCTGAGGGCACTGGCGAGCACCTTTGCTCAGCTGCGGGTCTCCGCCTGTTTCCGAGCTTTCGCTCTGCCTTTGCAGGATGATCCCACTCAAGGAACAGCTGCTAGCCTTGGCTCTACCACCAGGAAAGGCTGCGTGCCCAAGCTCAGCTTCGTAGCGGAACTCCGCCTCTTCTGGGCTTTTGGCTCCACCCCCACGGGAGGAGCCTGCTACCAAGTCAGACCGCAAGCTTGGGTTGCACAGGCAGGGCAGGGATGTGCTCCTCTGCCCTTGCTCCGGGGCTGGTTTCTACCCTTTCTGGGTTTCACGCCCTTCTCCTGGAGGCTGGATTACTGGCTGCCGGCAGCTGAGCTTAGCCACTTTTGCACGCCCCCTTCTCCCTAGCCGGGCAAGATTGAGCTTACACCTGAGCCCACTGGTGGCCAGCCGGCTTCCGCCCCTGCCAGCAGAACCGCGCTTTTGTCTCCCGCTGCCGCCCGCTCTGCAGTGCACCCTCAGCCGTGTGGGTGGGGGCGTTGCAGCTCGGACCCTAAGACTCACTACCGTAGACCCGAAAGCTCCCTCCTTCTATGCGACTCTGCTCTGAATGCCGCGGGGGAGCTTGTTTGGCTGCTCTCCTGCTTCCCTTTGCTGGTATTGCTGTTTCCGGGGAAAATATTCACTTCAGCTTTGGGGAGTGACTCGTCCCAGGGGTTAGAGTGGCTATCTCCCAAAAATGTTTCTCTCTATGCCTCCTAGATTGCACTCTCTTCCTGTTACTGTGGTTCTCTCCCCTCTCCCTCCGTCTCCAGGAGCCCCGGGTGAGTGTTTGTGAGAGAGATGTTCTGCGTGGTCCCTTTAAGAAGGATCTTGGGTCTGAGAAATCAGACTCTCTCACAAACAGTATCCTGACTTGTTTCAAGCTAAATACTGTCCTTATGCTTCTTCTGGGCTCTGGGGCTGCAGGCTGGGGCTTTGTTCCTGGGGCTCAGGGCCCTTTCCCCTCTGCTAAACTCACTTCCCGCCATGCGAGTCTCTCCCTGCTGCCGTTCGCTCCGAGAAGCTGGGCAGCCCTCTCCGCGTTTCCGCTTTTCCTACCAGTCTCTGGGTGGCTTCTTCAGCGTTCCTGGGTTGAAGAGTCCTTTTAGTTTAGTCCAAAGTTGGTTTTTCCAGTTGATAGTTCATAAAATTAGTTTGTAATCCACATTGGTTCTGGGAGGTAGATGCTGGTACGTTCGCCTACTCCAGCGCCATCTTGTCTCCTCTGTCTTATATATTTTGGTGCTTCTTGGTTTGGTGCATATATATTAAGGATTGTTATGTCTTCTTGATTCAACTTCCCCTTAATCATTATGAAGTGACCATTTTTGTCTCTGAGTACTTTTTCTGTCTTGTAGTCAGCATTATTAGATATGAGTATTGCTACACCTGCTTTTTTTGGGGTGTTGTTTGCTTGGAGTATTGTTTTCCAGCCTTTCACTTTGAATTTGTTTTTATCCTTGTTGCTTAGATGTGTTTCTTGTAGGCAGCATATAGTTGGATTTTCTTTTTTAATTCATTCTGCTACTCTGTGTCTTTTTATTGGTAAGTTTAATCCATTTACATTTAGTGTAATTATTGACACTTGTGGGTTCCCTACTGCCATTTTATAAATTGCTTTCTGTTAGTTTTGTATCTAGTTTGATTCTTCTCTTTTGTTTTTCTATCATTTGTTTTTGTTTGTTTGTGTTCCATACTTCTTTCCTCTGCTGCTACCTTTTTTAAGTCAAGTGTTTTTGTGGTGGTTTTTTTAAGGGTGGTTACCATTAAGTAATGAAAAGGGTACCTACCATATTCATTGTAGTACCCTATCTTATAAGTATTTCTGCACTTCATCGTCCTTTGCTACTGTTAATCTTCAACCTTTCCCCCTTTTTTTCCTTTGTTGTCACAGTTTAAGTTTGATTTTATTGTGTTCTTGGTGGAGCTGTTACTTGTGGTGTTGTTTTCTTTTGTTCTTTGAATCTGGTTGGAAAACCCCCCTTAGTATTTCCTGGAGTGGGGGCTTTCTGTTGATAAATTCTCTCATCTTTTCTGTATTTGTGAATGTTTTTATATCTCCTTCATACTTGAAGGATAGCTTTGATGGGTATAGTATTCTTGGCTGAACATTCCTCTCTTTCAGGGCTTTAAATATTGGGGTCCACTCTCTTCTAGCTTGTAGAGTTTCTGCTGAGAAATCTGATGATAATCTAATAGGCCTTCCTTTATATGTTGTACTCTTCTTTTCCCTGGCTGCCTTGAGAATTTTTTCTTTGTCATTGGTTTGTGTCATCTTTATTATGATGTGCCTTGGAGTGGGTTTGTTGGGGTTAAGAAAACTCGGTGTTCTGTTTGCTTCTTGAATTTGAGGCTTTAGTTCCTTCCACAGGCTTGGGAAGTTCTCGTCTTTTATTTGTTTGAGTATATTCTCCATTCCATTTTCTTTCTCTTCTCCCTCTGATATACCTATTATTCTTATGTTATTCTTTCTGATGGAGTCAGACAATTCCTGTAGGGCTTTCTCGTTTTTTATTATTTTTGAGTCTCTTTCTTCTTCTCTCTGTTGTGCCTCAAGTTGTTTGTCTTCTATTTCACTAATCCTATCTTCAATCTGGGCTGTTCTGTTAGCTAAGCTTGTTACCTCGTTTTTCAGCTCGTGAGTTGAGTTTTTCATTTCTGTTTGATTTGTTTTTATAGTTTCAATTTCCTTGGTAATATATTCTCTGTGTTCATTGAGTTGTTTTCTGATCTCCCTATATTGCCTTTCTGTGTTTTCTTGTATCTCTCTGAGTATTTTTAAGATTTCTATTTTAAATTCTCTGTCATTTAGCTCCAAGGCTTCCAATATGTTAAGTGTTTTCTCCATAGATTTTTCCACATCTATTTGTGTTACCTCTCTTTCTTTTGTATCCATAATATTCTATTTCCTCTTTCTTATCGGCATCTGAGGGTGGTCTTGTTGATAGCACACAGGCGCACAACCTCTCGGCTTGAATGAATGCCCCTGCAGTAGCTTCCTCCACACCCTCGTCTCTCAGATTCAAGTGATAACAGTCCTTTCGCTATCAGTTTGTGTGGAACTCCGGAATGCTCTGAGGATTAATTTTTCTGTTTCTAGTTGATAAATTTGTTGTGATTTAGGAGAGAGCTGTCGGACGCGCTGCTCACGGCACCATTTCCATGACGTCACTCTGGTAAATCGATTGTGCTACTTGGGGAGTTCCATCATATGCCTTTAGTTTAGTTTAGTTTAGTTTTCTCTTTCTCAGGTCCCTGTTTGGACACCACTTGCCACGAACCATTGCAACTAGTCATTCCATGTCCTGAGTACCTAAGAATTAAGAAAATAGGCTTAGAGTAAAAGAATGGGCTTGGGAGGTCTCTGCAATGCTGATGGCAAGAACAGATCACCAGATTTCCTTCTTTTTTATGGTCCCATAGTATTCCATTCTGTGTATGCACCACCGCTTTTTCATTCACTCGTCCACTGACTGACACTTGAGCTGTTTTCAGATCTTGGCTATTGTAAACAATGCTACCATAAACATGGGGGTGCATTTCCTTTTTTGAATCAGTGATATGATATTCTTGGGATATATTCCTTGGGAATATATGAGAAACCAATCAATAAACAACTAAAGTGTCACAACAAAAAAACCCTGATGATTGATGCTTTGCATCTCTCTCCCTTTCTGCCTGTCTATCCCTCTCTCTGTTTCTGTAAAAAAAATGTAAAAATAAAAAAGATTCACACAAATAATCCAGTTATGCTCCTCATACTTCAGAAAGTTGTAGATAATTTTATGTTATTCTTACTAAGTCATTCAATTCAGGTTGGCTAATCTGCTGAGGGGTTAATGACTGCTTGGAATCAGAAGAAGATTCTTCAGATTCTACAACCATTTCCTCGTCCACCTTATCAAAATACACTCGATCACTATGTTCACTTTCTTCATCCTTAGAAGAAATGAAACCATTGAAAACTGGATTCAGGAGTGTCTCAGAGTGTGGGATAGGTCATATTGCTGAAGGAATATTAGGATATTCGATTATATGCCATTTTTTCTTGCTGATGCCTTTGTATGGATCAGACAGAAATAACAGTCACTGCTGTGGTCCTCAGGTTTACACCAAACCATGGGAATATCAAAAGGCATCCTTTTGCATTTTCCTTTTGTCCAGTCATGAAGCATTTTCTCACAATTATGACACACAATATGAGGAGCCCAATTCTTGTCTTGATTGCCAAGGGGAACTTGAAAATAGGCAATATATGCACGTGTCACAAATGATGAAATATTGTGCCTTTGACCTTGAAGTGTGTAATAGCCACATATATAACAGAAGGTGTCAGGACTATTCTTACATTTATGCCTATTCAAAGAAGCCATGATTCAATCTTAAAACAAAATAAGAAGGTGTTTTTATCATATAATAAATGTAATAGTTGTTTACATTTAAAAACAACTACAATTATGTACAAGTGATGTTTGTAAAACATTAATTGCCTTGTGGTTATGTTCAATCCAAAAGTTATTGTCCTTTACCTCCAACTTAAAAACCAATGCATGCCATTAACTGTAACAAAAAGAAATTAAAATTGCATAAAAACTAGAACATGCACCTAAAAACAGATCTCGGATTTGGAATCAGCGATGCAGAAATATATAGAAAGAGTTCTAAAACCCTATGCAACAAAAAATAAATAAAAAATTGTTCCCCAGTGTTATCATCATAATAGGAGTATTTGTAGATTCTTTTTTATGTGACAGGCTATAAATATTTTTAAGATAACTAATTGTATTTAATTCTGTGTCTTTTGTCAACTAAATATCAATGGATAATTGGGGGGTCTTTATCATCCCCGAGTAAAGAGAAGTTGCATAACTGGTCCTAGCATGCAGATAGTAGGTGGTTGAAGCTCAGATTCCAATTTGGGTTGATCTGACTCTAAAACCAGATCAGTTAACCCATCTTTTATCTTGTCTTCTGTTTGTTAGAGCTGACTGGGACTTCTGAGCCAAATCAAATCCTATGCTCCCATTTTAGAAGTGAGACAGTCATGACCAAGTGTTAAGTGGTTTAGGATTGGTCAGTCAGCAGCTTGTTGGTGGCATAAGGCTTGTTTAAGACTGTACTTAGTGCCTGACCTGTGGTGGCACAGTGGATAAAGCATTGACCTGGAATGCTGAGGATGCCAGTTCAAAACCCTAGGCTTGCCTGGTCAAGGCACATTTGGGAGTTGATGCTTTCTGTTCCTCCCCCCTTCTCTCTCTCTCTCTCTCTCCTCTAAAATGAATAAATAAATTT
The DNA here is from genome assembly GCF_036850765.1 of Saccopteryx bilineata. NCBI lineage: Eukaryota > Metazoa > Chordata > Mammalia > Chiroptera > Emballonuridae > Saccopteryx > Saccopteryx bilineata. The sequence continues at coordinate 453 of NW_027095624.1, read as the reverse complement.
TAAAAAAGAATTGAAAAAATTTTAAAAAGACTATATGTACTTAGTTATCACAGACAGTACTAAACTGCATGTGCCCTGGAATTCCCATGTTCTGATGCAAGTTACTTACATTTTGTCGAGATTCTTCAGTTGTGTGACACTGCTAGACAGCCTACTCTTGCAGTGATGACAGAAAAAGTTAATTCACTGAAGAATTAAGAAGGAACAATGACTATCTATGGGAAGGAGGACGGTTAATGTTATGCGAAGGTAACTCAAAACCATGCGTATTACAAATTTCTTCATGGTAGGGGCTTGCAAAGCAAAAGACACACCGGGTGATTTGTACTACGTGCAGAGGACTGCAACTCTTAGGCAAACCCAGCCCTGAGAACAGCACCTCTGCACATTTATTGAGTTCCAAATGTCATAGCTCAGCAGTTAAAACTAGAAAGTTTCACAAGCTGTTTTTCC
>NW_027095623.1:0-28902 GCF_036850765.1 Saccopteryx bilineata | reverse complement strand
TACAGTCAAACAACATACCCTATTGCTGGATGGGTGAGAGATTGGGCAACTAAACCATGCAGTGGTATGGCCCAAATGTCCACCCTGGCCAAGTGGGGTGCCTACCTGCAGCAACGCTGTGCTCTTAGCACCAGCCCAATGAGGGCAGAACTGCAGGAAGTCTTGGGTCTAGTCACCTATGCGACCTTAGAGTCAGGTGCAACTGGGGCTCAAGAGACAGAACCTGAGATCAGTCCCTACCAAGAGGGGTGGTGCCTATCCCCGAAGATGCCTGGTATACTGATGGTTCCAGCAGAGGCCAACCTGACAAATGGACAGCTATAGCTTTCCACCTGGCCACTGAGACTATTTGAATTGACACGAGTACTGGCCAAAGTAGCGAATGGGCAGAATTAAGAGCTGTTTGGCTAGTTGCCCATAATGAACCTTCATCTTTGGTGATCTGTACTGACAGTTGGGCTGTCTACCATGGACTGACCCTTTGGATTGCTACTTGGCACATTAACCAGTGGATGGTAGTGCACCATCCACTATGGGGTCAGGCCATTTGGCAGGACTTATGGGAAATAGGACACCAGAAGCAGGTGACAGTATATCATGTCACAGGGCATGACCCTCTAGCCCATCCTGAAAATGATGAGGCAGATACATTGGCAAGGGTGCAATGGTTGGAGACTGCCCCTGCAGGTGATGTGGCACAGTGGCTCCACCTGCGCTTGCTCCATGCAGGACAGAAAACTATGTGGGCTACGGTTAAAGCGTGGAATTTGCCTGTGTCCGCCCCTCTTGGTAGGGACTGACCTCAGGTTCTGTTTCCTGAGCCCCAGTTTCACCTGACTCTAAGGTCGCATAGGTGACTGGACCCAAGACTTCCTGCAGTTTTGCCCTCAATAGGCTGGTGCTAAGAGCACAGCGTTGAGCACTTGCAGCCTGTGAGCAATGTGCATTATGTTCCAAGGAGCACCCTCGGAGACCACTGGTGTCACCTGGACAGATCCAGAGGGATCATGTTCCACTGACACGATGGCAGATAGACGTCATTGGACCCTTACCAAAGTCAGAAGGGTACCAGTATGCAGTCACTTGTGTAGATACTGCCACCGGGCTGCTTGCTGCTTACCCACTCGTAACCCTGATGAGAGGGCAGTCATACAGGCTCTGGACCGCCTGAGTGCTGCATATGGGCGACCGCTGGTCCTTGAAAGTGACAATGGTACCCACTTCACTGGTTCAATGGTGAGGCAATGGGCTCAAAAGCTGGGGGTGGACTGGAAGTGTCATGTTCCCTACCACCCCCAGGCTGCTGGTATCATTGAGCATTATAATGGACTCTTAAAGCAGGGACTGCAACAGGAGGGTGGCACCGGCTCTCTTACTGGATGGACACGCCGCTTATGGACAGTACTCCGGATTTTGAATGAACGACCTTGACAGGGAAGCCCAGCTCCAGTAGAGGCCCTCCTGCATCGGACAGCTGCCCTCATTCAGTTGCAGATACGTACCAAGGACATTTTACTCAAGCCAGGTTTCGGACAGCAGGGCAACGTGCTCTTGCCTGCTCCAACAGCCCTTCTTAAAAACAACGGCTTCAATGGACTTGGCCCTGGACTGTACAGGCTCTCCATCTGAGATGGGTGGCCTTGTTGGCACCATAAGGAAAAGGGTTAGAGGTGGACCTCCAGTTAACTCCTTGGGCAACCAGCACCTGGCCACTTAAGTTGCCACTGACAGCTCTCTCATTTCGTCCATAGCTTTTAATCTGTTAATCCTATTGCTGTATTTGTACTATCTCTGTTTATGCAATATATCCCACTCTTTGCACAGTGACCATCATGGAAATACTTGTGGTTTAGATTGTAAAGCGAGCAAAAGGGGTGGAATGTTGGTCAAATGAGTCTGTACATATGATATATATGTTTGCTCGCTTGTGATTTATGTTGGGTGTGGGGGACAGGCTATAAGCAGGCTAGGTCACTGTAGCCTAAGGTTTGGTTTTAGGACTAAGCTTTTCCCCACACCCTTGACTGATTGTATGATCTGGGTGGTGCACTCTCATGAGGAATCCAATTATGCCTTGGATAAGTGACTTTGTATCAGAGACTTCCTTGTTTGTATATTGGATTAAGGGATTTTGGTTTTCTACACTATAAAGTGGGACAGACCAGGAGCTTGCACACACAGTTCCTGCTATCACAATTGCAGGGTCTTCCCTGATCCCTTGCCCTTCATGAGAAGAGCTGGTTTTGTGCTTTTTTCTTGTCTTCTTTTGTGGTTTGCCTGTCTTGGTACGACACCAATAAATAGAATGGCCCACCATCCTCCGACTCCACCATTTCTTTATCATCTGCCTGAATCCTATGGGAACCTGCATGTGAATGGCCACGATGGCAGTTCCTGGCCTTACACAAGGTAAAAATTCTTTGTTAACAAATGCCTGACCATGCAGTGGCGCATTGGATAGAGCTACAGACTGGGATGTGGAGGACCGAGGTTCAGGACACCAAGGTTCTCAGCTTGAGCACAGACTCAACAGGTTTGAGCAATACTACCCAGCTTGATTCCAAGATCGCTGGCTCGAGTAGGGTATCACTCAGTCTGCTATAGCACCCCAGTCAAGGCACACATGGGAAAGCAATGAACAACTAAAAACCCACATTGATGGAGCCACAATTGAGGATAAGAATTGATGTTTCTCATCTCTCTCCCTTCCTGTGTGTCTACCCTACCTGTCCCTCTCTGTGCCTCTGACTCTGTTTTAAAAAAAAATGTCTGCTGCCTTTCTTAACTATGGGAGTAACAGCCTCCCCTCCGAACTCATGTTTATTGCTGATCCAGTTATATACAAAACCGAACACAAGACAGAAATCCACAGGATTCAAAGCAACACTGAGGAATCTATCACAAGGCAGTTCATAAAACAAACTCTGAAATGCCATAGGAAAGACACATCTACAGATAGAAATGCTCCTTTAAGCTGGAAGCCATCCTCTCATCACTGAGAAAAGCTTTCTTTAAAATTTTCAGAATTCCTTCCAGAGGATAAGCCCACAAACCCTATCAAATGCTGCTCTTTCCAATGTTTCCACAGGAGGGCGGCAAAGACGTCAATGCTGTTCAGCCTGAAAGAGCCAGCTCAGAGGCTCACTCGCTTTATGGAGCTTTTGTAAAAATGTGAACATCACTGTCCAGCAAACCTTCCCCACAGGGAAATCTGTTCAGCCTCCTTTCTCACTAGCGCTCTAACAGGAAGGAATGCGGACAGATATCTGCATAACAGCCACAGCACCTCTCTCCACACTGCACACTAAAAACCTAACTGACCTCACCATTTTCTGCATCAAGAGACTCCTTTCTAAGGAACGTTTATACATAAACAGCACTCCTTGGTAAAAATCTCCTTCTCACTGAGCACTCATACAATACTCCCTTCTCAAACAAAACTAACACATTATATGGCCAACTGTCTAAGACAAACAATGTTGCCAAAGATGGCCAAAGTCACCAATTGTACGCACAGGGAAAAAGCAAGTGCTGACGGCACGACTAGGTTGAACAAGTCAGTATGACAATAAAATGACACTTCTTTATGGATCCCTTCCTTCTATTCTTTTAAATGAGAAATCATAAATGCCCCACAAACACAAGGACATCCTCGTGAGACCGGAGAGCTTTGCCACACACCTCTCAGTATGGCCCACACACGCATGACACCTACATTTTTAATAACTGCACAGAACCACTGTGACACCACACTATAACATAACCACATCACATTCTATGGTAGGACTCATGGAAACATCAAAGTCTATGTTACTCTATCAATCATGCCCTCCCCCCCAAGAAATATTCAACAATCCTCCCTGACCTTTTGGGGTTATCATAAGGCTAACTGTAAGGGAGGAGTCAAAAATAATGGATGGTGATCACTGAATACAATGCAAACAATGATCACTAAATTAGGACCCCATCTGACTTAAGAACAGCTGGAAAGGAGTCCATTGAAATACAAAGAAGGCATCATCACACACTCAGGGTGGGAAACAATACCTCCCCCTACAGCACATGCCTCGCAGGCTGAGACCTCGAAATCAAGGTCTGGACTACCCTGAAAACAATGAGGACTCCTTTTCTGGGCTGATGTCACACTCGAATGACTGGATGATATCAAATAAGCACAGTCTCTTCAGACAGTACGTGACACAATTATAAACCAGAGAAATAGGAAGAACATTACCTCTTTTCAAACCTCACATAGGACTCGGTGACACCGTTCCCACCATGCACCATTCCATCACACCATTTCCATTGCACACCTCATTGGCTAAAGCATTTCTCCTCCAAACTTAAAACCTTAGCCATGTGGGCCACTGTGTAAGATCACCACCATGGACTACATCCTCTGTGAATAATCTTGCCATGACTTATGACACACCACACAACTAATTCCTAACTCTCTCTTTGGATTCCAAGCAGGAAACCGCATTTTAACTTAGGCATAGAAGGACTCACAACACCAACATTCTTTCTCAAGTCACCTCACTTCTTCCTGTTTCCTTTGGACACCTCAGCATTCTGAAATCTCCAACACTCAATAGAATGCTCATGTCTTCACCCAACCATAGCAACATATTCTCCTCTCCATTTTAGCTGCAGGAAATGGGACCTAGACTCAATATCAAGAAACCATGGAAACATACCTCACAACGCCCAGGCTTACTTTTCCTGGTAAGTACTGGAAAAGCTAGTAAAGCCTCCTGTACTCTTCCTCACAAATGCTGATAGGTACAGACTGACACTCCAAGACCAAGGAGAAAGTAACCTCACTCTAGTATCACACAGACCTTCACCATGAGCACTGTGGCCTCTACATAAGACATCTACACCATGCTCAATACAGAAGCATGTCTGTTGCATCCACCACATTCCCCGGACTTAGCACCCTCTGACTATCACTCGTTTTTGTCCTTACTAAATTTCTTAAAAGGCAAAATATTCAAAAATGAAGAAGATATCAAACAAGCACTGGCTTGAGTTTTCACATCAAAAGATAAAAAGATTTTTCAAAAATTGGAAACACAAATTGCCCTCATGCTGGCAAGAAATTATTAATAATAATGGCAATTATATTATGTAACAAAGTTTATTGATGGCAAGAAAAATTTGTATTTTGTTTTATACCAGAAACACACAGAACTTTCCATTAGACCTTATATTTTCCATTTCTTCTCCTAGCAGCCTATATGGCTAACCCTCGATGCTCCTTAGAGCACCTAAAACTTCTCCATCCCTCCCTAGATCAGCAACCTGGAATAGAAAAGCTGCATAAAAAGGACAGACAACAGAGCCAACCTAGGAGACATGCCGTTCTATCCAGAACTGTCTTCTTCAAGGTCCCATAACATTCACCCTACAGGAATCATGGTGTTCGATGCACACAGTCTGGCTCAGTGTGCACACACTTCAAATAGCTCAGCCTAGTCCCTCTGTGTCATCCAATACCCATTCCATTAAAAAGCGGATAGAACTACAAAACAACTGAAAACTTTGATAAATTCCTATTTTTAATCCTCAAGTCTTCCACCCCCATTTTCCCCATTACAAACTTAAAATACCAGCACATACTGGAAAGCACTGAAGTCCTCAAGTCTCCTTGAGGCACACACATCTCTACAGACACTCCCTGCTCTCAGCACCACCTCCAGATGGTTCACACGGGTAAACACCAACTGGCTCCCAGGCAAGAAAATACAGTCTCCACAAATTAGAAAAACCCCACAGCAGACACTCAATGAGAGTTATTGTAACTGGAGATGACAGGATTCATACTAATATGGCATAAGAGTAGGAGCCTGGGGTGAGGGCGTTTTCCCTCTATACACACAATGGACTCTGACAGCACCTGAGGGACTCTAACATGAATATTCAAAGCACTGTAATTCCTGCATCACCACACTCCACATGCATTGTAGCACCAAACAGGTATGATCAAGAACATGGTGGCGGCAGGCATGCACCAGGCCTGGACACACTGAGAAATAGCAATAGAAGGCCCATAGAAAGAAAATCAAATAATATACTATTGTCTTCTCCCATACACCTTGCCTCACAGCAAGCCCCCATAAAACACACCCAAGCAACAAAGATACCACACTTAAATACGTTACTACTTTTTCCCACCTAAACACAAACCTTGAGAAAGCATAAACTAGACTAACGCCAACCACTGTCACCTAAACGGAAACCATCCTGGAAGAAATGAAGTATCACAGGCAGGTGCCAGCAATGCCCCTTATGGACAAAATAGTGATGTCACTAGCAAACAGTCTCTCACTCATGGGTTTGCAAGTTTCAAAATACATTAGTAGACCAGGAAAGTAGGGGGGGAGGCCCCAGATATACAACTTCCTAAATGAATTACCTATCCTACCCCTAACAGATAACCATCACCACTGATGTGAGTGCAATAGAACACACCTTCCAAAATCCACCAGTTAATCCCCAGCTTATAAGCTATCAAATCCAGCAATCCTCACTACTGTACACTCCACTTTAACACTGGCTCTTTCCCAGCCTCTTATGACCACCTCCTTGATTCCTCCTCCATTCGCAAAACTTGAAATAACATGCCGGAAAGACAATCTCTCACTGTTGAGATAGAAATCCCAAATGGCCTACCCTCACCTTGGCTCCCAGAATCCCTTCTAGACCTTGGGTACAGCCTTCCCAAGGACTCCCTTCTCTGTGACTTTTACTAGGAGACTCACTGCAATAACCAGTGACCCAGGAATCATGTCCTCATCACACCATCAGACATAGAGGCACCTCTGCACAGGAAATATAACTACAAACGAACTAAAACTCACTATGGGGACATGGCCACGGGGCCGGAAACTGAGGATCCTGTCTTGACATGCACACTGGGGAAACTGGAAACCTTAGAAAAAAGATAAACACGAAAGAACCCAATGTGAACACACACAAATGCACAATGCCGTATTTCTACACATAGCATCAAAGATACCATTTCATCAGACCTCCAAACAACCAGCTGACAACAGCCTCCCCAGGGGCTACCTCATTTCAATATTCTATGAGACTCCACTTCAGGAACCGCCCCCCAAACCCAGCCCCTTAATAACCCTCCTCACAGGGACGCACTGCTTCTCCCCTCCCAGGAACACTCACGGACTGCGCGGGTGCCTCTCCTTTCCTCCGTCCCCACCTCCCCCCCTGCACCCTCTCTTTTTACACAGCCCTTGCACCCAGGGCAGCACGGATCACGGGCACTGTGCTCCGGGCTCCCCCCTTACCTAGTTTCCAGGCTCCCTTCCCTGCGACTCCCCCACTCGGCCACGTCAGACCCCACAGACTTCCCCGGGGACATCCCCCCCACAACCTAAACCCTTCCTCGCTTCTCTCCTCCACAGGAACGCACTGAACAATGCCCGGGCTCCACCGCAAAGTTTCCACGAGGGGTCTACAGCGCTGGCGAGAAACACGGACCCACTCGGACCAGCGGGAACCCATCCTTGTAGGCGAGTGAAGACGCCCGGAAAGGGCCCATTCCCCCCAAATGAAAGTGAACGACCTCCCTGAAGACTCCATAGCTCCATAATTGAAGGTAAAGGTCCCCATTGTCATGTCAGGTGTTTTCACAGTCCAATCCACTGTCATATTGGTTCAAACAGACCTATTTACCTGAACTTAGACTAAGAACCGATTCTAAGAACACTAACGGGCACCTCCTGCAACATGACAAATCTATGCCTTCATGTGCGCACTGTACACCCTCACAGGCAGAGTGCGACAGATGGCGTCTACCCAGTGTGTTCCAACCGAACACAGATCACAGCTGACAGGAAACCTTGGAACACAGAATGAGAAAATAACAAAAAGTAAAATTGCGATGTTTCTCTCCCATCACAACCTTCTCGTCTGAATCCGTGGCACGTTTTTTTTAAATACCTTGTCTCTGCCACTGAAGCATCCCCTATTTCTACATTCCAATTTCACTGAGGGGAGAAATTCTATTTCTTCCATCACAATGACCATGAGACATGAAATTAATTTTCTCTCACAGAAAGGCATGAGAAAGCTGTTCTCAAAACACTTCTGAATAGAGTGTCAGACTGGGATGTGGAGGACCCCGGTTTGAGACACCGAGGTCGCCAGCTTGAGCACAGGACGATCTGGTTTGAGCAAGGATCACCAGCTTGATCCCAAGGTCACTGGCTCGAGCAAGGTATCACTCGGTCTGCTATAGCCCCCCAGTCAAGGTACATATGAGAAAGCAATCAATGAACAACGAAGAAGCTGCAACAAAGAATTGATGTTTCTCATCTCTCTCCCTTCCTGTCTGTCTGTCCCTATCTGTCCCTCTCTCTGACTGTCTCTGTTTTTAAAAAAAATGACTACTGCCTTTCTTACCTACTACAGCAACAGCCACCTCTCCGACCTCATGTTCTTGCTGATCCAGTTATAAACAAAACAGAACACAACAGAGCAATCCACAGGAATCAAAGCAACACTGAGGAATCTATGACAAGGCAATGCACAAAAGAAACTCTGAAATGCCATAGGAAAGACACATCTACAGACAGAAATGCTCCGCAAAGCTCGAAGCCATCCTCTCTCCTCACTGACAAAAGCTTCCTTTGAAAGTTCCAGAATTCCTTCCAAAGGAGAAGCCGACAAACCCTATCAAATGCTGCTCTTCCCAATGTGTCCAAAAGAGGGCGGCAGAGATGTCAATGCTGTTCAGCCTAAAAAATCCTGCTCAGAGGCTCACTCGCTTTATGGAACTTTTGTAAAAATGTGAACATCAGTGTCCAGCAAACCTTCCTCATGGGGAAATCTGTTCAGCCCCCTTGCTCGCTACCACTCTAATGGGAAGGAAAGCGGACAGATATCTGCATAACAGCCACAGCACCTCTCTCCACACTACACACTAAAAACCTAACTGACCTAACCGTTTTCTGCATCAAGAGACTCCTTTTCTAAGGACCGTTTATACAGAAACAGCACTCCCGGTAAAATCTCCCACTCAATGAGCACGCATAGAATACTCACTGCCATGAAGAATGAATTCACTTAAACAATAGTAACACATTCTACAGCCAGTTGTCTAAGACAAACAATGTTCTGAAGATGGCCAAAGTCACCAATTATTGGCACAGGGAAAAAGCAAGTGCTGACAGAATGACTAGATTTAACAAGTCAGTATGACAATAAAATGACACTTCTTTATGGATCCCTTCCTTCTACTCTTTGAAATGATGATGAGAAATCTTAAATCTGTGACAAACATGAGGACTTCCTCCTGGGACAGGAGAGCTTTGTCAAGCATCTCTCAGTATGGCCCACACACACCCATGACACCTACATTTCTAATAATAACTGCGCAGAACCACAGTGACACCACAGGACAACATAACTACATCACGTCCTATGGTAGGAATCATGGAAACGTCAAAGTCTATGTTTCTCTATCAATCCTCACTTTCCCCCAAGAAATAGTCAACACTCCACCCTGACCTTTTGGGGTTATCATAAGGCAAACATTAAGGGAGGAGACAGGAATAATGGATGATTATCACTGGATACAATGCAAACAATGATCTCTGAATTACAGCACCATCTGAGTGAAGAACAGCTGGAAAGGAGTCCATTAGAATACAAAGGAGGCATCATCACACACTCATGATGGGAAACAATACCTCCCCCTACAGCACACACCTCACATGCTGAGACCTGAAAAACAAGGTTTGGACTACCCTGAAAACAATGAGGACTTCTTTTCTGAGCTGATGTCACACTAGAATAACTGGATGATATCAGATAAGCACAGTCTCTTCAGACAGTATGTGACACAATGACAAACCAGAGACATCGGAAAATCACAGCCTCTTCTCAAACCTCACATAGGGCTCTGTGACACCTTTCCCAGCATACACCTTTCCATCACACCATTTCCATTGCACACCTTATTGACTAAAGCATTCCTCCTCCAAACTTCAAATCCTACCCAGGGGACCCACTCCTTAAGATCGCCTCCATGAGCTACATCCTCTGGGAAAAATTTTAGCAGACTTGTGAAACACCACACAATGAATTCCTACCTCTCTCTTTGAATTCCAAGAAAGTCACAACAAAATTTTAACTTAGGCATGAAAGGACTCACAACACCAACTTCCTTTCTCAAGACACCTCGTTTCCTCCTGTTTCCTGTGAACACTTGATCATTCTTCAATGTCACACAGTCAATGGAATGCCCATATCTTCACCCAACTGTACTCAACCACTACACATTCTTCTGTCCATTTCAACAGCAGGAAATGGGGCCTACACTCAACATCAAAGAAGCATGACAACCTACTTCACCATGGCCAGGCTTACATTACATGGTTAAAACAGGAACAGGTGGTGAAGCCTCCTCAGAAATAATGACATGTAAAGATGGACAGTCCTAGACCAAGGAAAATGTACCCTCACTCTAGAATCACAGAGACCCTCACAATGAGTACTGTGATCTCTACAATATCAATATACCCCATGTGTACTCGAGAAATCCCTCAACTCTTCACCTATACAGTCCATGTCTTTTCTTCCCCTAATTGACTCACCAAATAAAAACATAAGGAACAATAGGAAGGAATATTCCATTCCTTGGCCTAACAGCCTGTATGGCTAACCCTACACATCTTAGAGGGCCTACAACTTCTCTTTCCCTCCCAAGCTCACCACTGGAATAGAAAACTACTAAAAAAAGAGAGAGCGAGAGAAACAACCTAGGAGACACCTGTTTGTTGGGTGGGTAAAATGTATTATGCTCACTTTGTTAAAGATTATGCTGCCCACGAGGAGGCCATCGCCCAGGTGATATTAATGTGTGTTGAGAATCCTTGTAGCCTGGGGCTTGGTTTTGGGATTAAGCCTTTCCCACCCTTTTTTGATGTGGGGTGGTACAATTCAATCATGCCTCAGAGAAGTGACTTTGTATTAGAGACTTTCCTGTTTTGTATATTGGATTAAGAGTTTGGATTTCTACACTATAAAATGGGGACGGAGCAGGAACTTGCACTCTTGGTTCCTGAGATTATCATTAGAGGAGAGAGCAGAGCAGAGAGCAGAAGGAGGCCACGTGGAGTAGGCAAGGAGAAGCAGCCAAGATGGCGGAGTACTGAGTGAGATGCCAGTTTGTGTAGAGTTTGTATTTGGGATAAGGAAGGAGATGGGGAACTGAGGAGAATAAGGCTGGTGAGCTAGAAACCTTTGATTCTAGGAAATTCGGATAAGTCAGTGGCTTTGTGAGCACTGAATTTGAGTGGGTTTCGAAGCCCAGTGTGTATTTTTACTTGCCCGCTGGGTGCAAGTTAGAATTAAAGAAAATGGCCTATCAGTTTTTGGCTCCATTGTTTCTTTACCGACTGTCCGAATCCAATGCGAACCTGCATGGGCCAGGAGGCTGCTGTGATGGGGTAGCCATGGCTTCTGGCTTTACACTGTTCTATCCTGAAATGTCTTCTTCAAGGTTCCACCACATGACCCCTACAGGAATCACGGCATTGGAAGCACACACACTGGCTCAGGGTCCATGCAGTTTGAATAGCTCCACTGTCAGCCTAGTCCCTCTCAGTCAACCACTCTGCATTCAATTCAAAAGCCTATGCAAACCACCAAACAACTGAATACTTTGATAAATTCCTATTTTTACTCATGAAGTCTTCCACCTACATTTCACCCAGAGCAACAAGCTTAAAATACCAGTACATAGGTGAAAGCACTGAACTCTTCAAGTGTCCTCAAGGCAAAAAAACCTCTCTGGATCCTCCCTGCTCTCAGCATCTCCTCAGGATGGTTCACAGGGGCAAAGGCCCACACGCTCCTGTCCAACATAATCCAGTCTCCACAAATTAGGAAAACCCCACAGTCAGACACTCAATGGGGCTGATTCTGACTGGAGAGAATAGGATTCATCCAAACATGGAGCCAGTTTTGAGGGCGTATTTATTCACTACACAGAATGGGCTCTGACAGGACATGCAGGACTCAAAATGAATATTCAAATCACAGAAAGTCTTACATCACCACACACCACGTGCATTGTAGCACCAAACCCTATGATCAAAAACAGTGTGGGGGTGGGGGACAGACACCACGTGTGGACACAGTGACAGAAACCAGTCAAAGGCAAAAAAAAAAACAAGCAAAAAGCACTGTACTGTTGTGTTCTCACATACACCTTGCCTCACAACAGTCTCTCCCCCAAAAAGCACACACATGGCAACAGAGATATCAAACCTAAATACATTACTTCTCTGTGCCACCTAAACACAAAGCTTGAGAAAGCATAAACTTGCCTAACGCCAACCATGGTCACTTGAACAGAGACCATCCTGAAAGAAATAAAGTATCACAGGCAGGTGCCAGCAAACTCCGCTGTGCATACAATAATGGTGTCGACAGCAAATAGTCTCTAGATCATGAGATGCCGACTTTCAAAATCTGTCAATAGAAGTAGGCAGCCAGGCCCCAGACATACAATTTCCTAAATGAATTAGGAAAACCGAGCCCTGTCGTCACTGTGGGACTGCAAGAGAAAGCACCTAAAAAAATCCTCCTGAGAGTCCCAAGATCATGAATCATTCACTCCAGCAATCCTCACTGCTCTGGACTCCACTTCAACACCTGCTCTTTCCCAGCCCCTTACAATCTCCACTTTGCTTCCTCCTCCATTCCCAGGACATTAAATAACCTGCCTGGAAGAAAATCTCTCACTCTCAAGTTCTGAATCTCAATGGCCTACCCTCACCTTGGCTCCCAGGAACCATCCTAGACCTGAGGTGCAGCCTTCTCAAGTTCTCCTTTCTATATGACATTTACAAGGAGACAAACTGCAATGACCAGCGACCCAGGAATCACGTTGTCATCTCACCATCAGACATGGAGGCACCACCGCACAGCAAATATGTCCTCAAATCCCCTAAGACTCACTATGGGGATATAGCCACAGGGCATCAAACTAAGGATCCTCTCTTGACATGCACACTGGGGAAACTTTGGGGAAACTTTTGAAAATAGGTAAATAGGAAAAAACCCACAGTGGACACCAAAATACACAATTCCCTATCCCCACAGACAGCACCAGAGATGCCATTTCATAATCCTGCAAAACAAGCAGCTGAGAACAGCCTCCCCAGGGCTACCTCATTTCAATATTCTATGAGACTCCAGCCTAAGAGCCACCCCCTTGATAGATACATGAATTCCAAACTGCCCTCTTGATGTTCTGCTTATCTGTCAGACCTCACCCTTACTGGACTAATGACCCTGAGACAGAGGAATTCCAAAAAGCTGAGAAGCCGTTCGAAGGAGGGGCTCTGGACATACCAGGTCTTTTGGTTCAACACCCACATGCTCGAAGCCCCCCAAGGAGGAGCATTCCGGACATACCAGGACTTTTGTCTCAGTATCCCCTCAAGCTCTCCCAAACACTACATAACTCACCCCTTAGTCTGTAACCGGTGCTCTTCTCCCCCAGGAGGAGTGCCCGGCAGGGTTCCTTTCTTCCTTTCAATAAAGCCTGTTACTCTGGTCTTTCGGACTCCCATGGATTCCAACATTTGGTGCCAAAACCCGGGACAGGGTACTAACTGCCTGGACGATCCCTCTTTGCCATTCAAACTTACAACCAGGGAAACAATGGGCAATGGCAGCTCGTCCCGGGCTTACTTCCTGATTCTGTTTGGACATGTAATTGTGGGTTGATTGGCTGGCAGTCTAACCCTGTCCTGAACCCCTGCTGGACCAGAAGGTAAGGAGTCTCTCCCTTCCCCTTTTCCGGTTGGCCTCTACATTTCTCTCTAAAAACACCTCTTTCTGGTCGGACGGTTTTCTCTGACACGCCTCAGGTTTTGAGGGGTTTGACTCAGTCTCTGGAATGCATGGAAGACTAGGCGCCTTGCCAAACCTCTCCACTCTCTCAGACTTCTCGTCCTCGGAACTCCCTGACAGGTGGTGACGACCTCTATCAGGGACGACTCCCCCACACGGAGATTCTCTCATTTTGAGACAGTGACAAAAGACGGGGATGCCCCCTCTTGCTCACCTGTCTCCACTATGGGCTCTTCAGATTCTAAGCCTTCTGACCAGACCCCTCTAGGATGTCTCATAAAAATCCTTGCCAAATTCGGTCTCTCAGACCTCAAACCAAAGAAATTAATCTTCTTCTCTAACTCGGCATGGCCTCAGTACAGACTAGACAATGACTCCCATTGGCCTGAAAACAGGACATTCGATTATAATATCCTAAGAGATCTTGACAATTTCTGCCACCGGATGGGGAGGGCATCAGAAATTCCTTACGTGCAGGCTTTCTTCTCCTTTCTCTCCTGTCCTTAATTTCTATACTTTCTGTTCTACACGCGGGCCGTTTTTGGCCAAAAAAACCTCACCTAAAACCTCTGCTCCTAATCTTTCCTTCTCCGTGGACTCCCAAACTCTCTCCTTCTCCTGCCTGACCCATGGGGCACCCCTCTCTCAGGACCCCTCTCTAGTCTCTCAGCAAATCTTTTTGCTGGAGTCTCTTCCCTCCAGAAAGCCTCTTTCCTTCACTAAATCCTGTTTTCTCATTTCACCAGTCTCTCTTTCTTCTCCCCTGCTGGCCAGGGGCCTCTCCCTTCTCCACTGTGTTCTTCATCCTCTTCTCCCTCCTTAGAAGCTGTGCCTGTCTCATCTCTGACCTCTCTTCCCTCCTCACAAACTGAAGTTCTGTCTCCTCTCTGACCCCTCTTCCTTCCTTACAAACTGTGACATACCTCTTTCCTCCTCGCCCTCTCCTCTATCCTCAGAGCTCTAAATCCTTTTGACTCCTCTGACCATGTGGCACCACACCAATACTTTAACCTCCTTTTCCTCCTGCAGATTCTGACTTTCCTTCTTTCCATCCAGCTGCTCACACTGTCCATCCATCTGCTTTCTCTCTTCCTCCCCTCTTTGCTGGCAACTCCCTGCCATCTCAAAAAACTTAAAAAACAGAATTGTATATTAAGCTATGTGAATAAGTAATCTGTCTTGTCTCATTGTTTGTCAGAAAATATTTCTAGTGAATTGAAACAAGTAAAGCACGCTCATTTAAATTTCTTTATTCATAATATGTGAAGTCTTTGTTTAATGTGTAACCGTGTCTGTTTCTAAGGCCTTAAACCAGTAGTTACCTCTAGTTATGAAAACTTCATAAACCAGGTTTTCTCATTTCCATGGAATCTCCCTGAAATACCCCCATCTTTCCTGTTAGAAAACTTTCAGGAGTTTTTCATCTCGTACAAGTCTTACACCTAGTCAATGAGGCAGTAATTCCCCTCCATCCAGTAGTCCCTAATCTCTACAAGTTACTGTCACACATTTCCTCAAACACCACTCACTTCATGGTCCTAGACCTCAAGAATGCCTTCTTTACCATTCCTCTACACCCTGACTCTTACTTTTTGTTTGCCTTTACCCAGACACTAATGCAGCCCAGCAACTTACATGGACTATTTTACCCCAGGGGATCAGAAACAGCCCACATCTGTTTTGGCAGGCACTAGCTCAGGATTTAGCAGCATGCAATCTCAAAACTAGTACTCTCATACAATATATAGATAACCTACTCCTCTGCAGCCCCTCCCTGCCTGCCTCAAGGAGACTCACCACCACCCTTCTTAACTTCCTCGCTATGAAGTGTTATCCTGTCTTCTCTGCTAAGGCTCAACTTTATTCTCAGTTACTAGTCTATCTAGGCATTACTTTAATCCCCACCACCTGAAGTCTCACCCTAGATCAAACTCAGACCCTCGTCTCCAACCACCTACCACAACAGATCAAATCTTTTCTTTCCTCAGTCTAATAGGCTTCTTTAAACACTGAATTCCCAATTTTGCTCTTAGTCAAGCCCCTCAGTGAGATCTTCTGAGCATGGCTTTTTAAGGTCTATAATGACCAAAGAAGTAACAGAAAAGGCAAATAAGGACCAAAAGAAGTCAGGAAATACCAACTTTTGGCTCCAGCGCCCTAAGGGGTTTTATAGCATTCTATCAAGGCCCTGCTCCAGAGTGGAAAGAAAGGTCATTGAACTGAAGCCTGCCAGGCTTCCTGGATCCATCAAGGGACACGTCTGTGCTGTGGAAAGAGGGACACGAGAAGGTAAGCTGCCCCCTTTCTCCATGGAGGGGGGGATTCAGTATCTTCTAGCCCTGCTCCAGCTACCTGTGACTTGACCTTGCGAAGCATGCTGGAAATTGCCACTGAAGGCCCAAGGACATTGTTCCCGAGCCTAAGGTATTTCTTCCAAGTAGCAGATAAGCTAATCTCATTTCTTGTAAACACACAAGGGCCATTTACTATGTCTTGCTTGAATATTTAAGTTTTATTTATCCCTCAAAGATCTCTACTATGGGTATTGACAGTATGATTTTATTGCTTTATTTAATGTTTAGTATCTCCTTTTTTCCTCTTATCTCAATGCCCCATGCCTATTATAGGCTGGGACCTGCTGCTAATTCCAGCTAGAAGCAGTGGTCACTAGGACTTAAACTCTAACTGCAAAGTGTAGAAATGTAATACCCTTTCCCTAAGTACTTGCAGGTTTTATAGGTCACTCAGCAAACTGTTCAAACACTGTCCAAGAGGCACTTCCAGCATTACATCACCCAAGGACTGATTTTCATATGGACAGGTCCACACACCATGATCCTGACAACTCTCACTGCTGCTAAAATAGGAAAACGAAATGCCTTACTCCAATCACAAACCTGAAGCTGGTTGGTCTTCATATGGCAAATATATGAAAAAACTAAGGACTCTTTTAGTCAGGCTTTGGGAAGAGGGAATCTAGGATAAAAAGAAAGTCAACGTGATTGTCACTAGAGGTTAAAATTTTTTTAAATCAAGAGTTCTTCTGACTAGAAAGGAATTGTATGGTTTTGATAATAGAAGGTATAAGGTATGGAAATACTTTTGAAAGAAAAAGGAAAAGCAAGTTGTTATGAAGGCCAGTTATTTCTATATAAGAAAGTGCATGAAAGTTGAAGGTTTATGTAAGTTGTAGAAGGTTTGTGCAGGTTGTAGTAGGTTTGTACCGAGAAAAAATAATTTGTACAGTCAGAAAACTGGTTTTCAAACAATGTTTAATCAGTCATTCTAGCTAACAATCCTCTACCCTCCCCACTTATTAGGATGACTCTTTCCTCCAACCTGATTATCTGGAGCTCAGAAACAGAGAAACAAAACTGACCCCTTGTCCTTCTATTCTCTATTCACCTCTCAGCCTGCCTCACCAAATCAGGAACTTTCTACTCGTGTGGGACCAACACCTATCTGCGTCTCCATACTAATTAGACAAAAACCTGTACCCTAATCTATCTCACCCTAAATATCAACCTAATCCCACCGCATGAGCCTCTTTCAGTTCCTAATACACTATCCATCAATGTAAGGACCAAACAAGCTATACAGGTAATTTCTCTTCTTATTGCTTTAGAAATCTCTACAAAAGTAGTTCTAGGGACAAGAGGACTAGACACACTGCCCTATCTTATTCCTATTTACTCTCTCTCTTTCTCTCTCTCTCTCTTTCTCTCTCTCTCTGAAGCCCAGCGAATTCGTAAACATGGAATCAGTGGTTTCACACAAACTGGGCATCTTACTATTGCCTTTCATTAGTTCACTCACTGTAAAGTCAGAAGCCGGGGCTACCATCACAGCAGCCCGGCTCTTGCAGGTTCGCATTGGATTCAGACAGTCGGTAAAGAAACAGTGGAGCCAAAAACTGATAGGCCATTTTCTTTAATTCTAGCTTGCACCTGGCAGGCAAGTAAAAATACACACTGGGCTCCAAAACCCACTCACATTCAGTGCTCACAAAGCCACTGACTTATCCGAGTTTCCTAGAATCCAAGGTTTCTAGCTGTTGGGCAGATAAAATATATTATGCTCACTTTGTTTAAGATGACGTTGCCCACGTGAGGCCATCGCCCAGGTGATATTAATGTGTATTGGGGATCGTTGTAGCCTGGGGCTTGGTTTTGGGATTAAGCCTTTCCCACCCTTTTTGATGTGGGGTGGTACAATCCAATCATGCCTCAGAGAAGTGACTCTACTAGAGACATCCCTATTTTGTATATTGGATTAGAGGTTGTGAAGCTACAATATAAAATGGGGGCAGAACAGAGTTTGTGCGCTTGGTTCCTGGGATGATTAGAGGAGAGAGCAGAGCAGAAGGAGGCCACGTGGAGTAGGCCAGGAAAAGCAGCTAAGATGGCGGAGTGCTGAGTGAGGTGCCAGTTTGTGTAGAGTCTGTATCTGGGATAAGGAAGGAGATGGGGAACTGAGGAGAATAAGGCTAGTGAGCTAGAAACCTTTGATTCTAGGAAACTCAGATAAATCAGTAGCTTTGTGAGCACTGAATGTAAGTGGGTTTCGGAGCCCAGTGTATGTTTTTACTTGCCTGCCGGGTGCAAGCTAGAATGAAAGACTATGGCCCACCAGTTTGTGGCTCTGTTGTTTCTTTACCGACTGTCCGAATCCAATGCGAACCTGCCTAGGCCGGGCTGCTGTGATAGTGGCTCTGGCCTTGCCTACTGGCTTTACATTTGGCGTAGTCTGTGGCAGGATTTGATACAGATTGGCAAGGAGCCTTTGAGTGGTAGAGTAGAGGACTGGCTAGTGTTAGGGTTCCCCATGGCTGTCCTTTTGGGGATTGTAGGCTGGCTGACTTTTACAGTCATGCGTGAGGAAACTGAGAGCTCTGTGGAAGAGGCTGCCCAGGACCTGCAAATCAAGCAGTGGAAGGAGCTGGAGCAAATGCAGGAGAAACCGATCCTGACCCTGGAGCTGGAGGAAATGCTGGAGGAGGAGGCCGACCAGGTTTGCGAGATTTGCCTGGAAATGGAGCAGCTGCTGGAGGAGGATTCAGAGGTTCATAAGTTGCAGCTTGCCCTGGATGTTGCGGAGAGCCAGCAGCAGCAGGAGGCCGGGGCTGAGGCTGAGGCTGAAGCTGAGGCCGGGTCCGGAGCTGCAAGGTCTGTGGCACAGAAGGCGGCGGCAGCCCGGGGCTTGAGCCTGGCAGCGGGAGCTGGTGTTTTCAGTTCCTCTTTGGAGGATGAGGAGAATCGGACTGGAGTTGTGATCCGCAGTCTCCAAAGGTGGAAGCCCAGCTGGAAGGAGCACCTACTGCAGCCCTGGTAGGTCTGCAATTTTGGGACATAGGGCTGGACGCCATGTGCCCCTCTTTGGGACAGTGTAAGACCTGCCAGGACGGCAGGGATGAAGGGGGTGGCTGACGCCCCATGTGCACGGACTGATTTCCTGGACTACGACCGGAGTGGGCATTGGCTTCTTTGTTGGATGGATTTAAATGGATTACGGATTTTGGACAATGTGAAATACCCTGATGGGGGTGGGGGGTGGCTTTGCTGGAAGCACTCCCTTGCCCCAGGAAGCTTTTCCCATGGCTAGGACGAAGGCCGAGGACATTTTGCGCTTTGGGCTAAGTGCTCAGAGACTGGTGAAGTGTACCTTTGTGATTGTTGAAACTGTATGATTTATGCTGTTGTAACTTGTGTAATGTGCTAATTTCCTTGCACAGGGATGTCAGTGGTGTAGATTGTGGGTAGTAAAGTGAGCATAGGGGTGGATTGTTGGGCAGATAAAATATATTATGCTCACTTTGTTAAAGATGACGTTGCCTACGTGAGGCCGTCGCCCAGGTGATATTAATGTGTGTTGGGCATCGTTGTAGCCTGGGGCTTGGTTTTGGGATTAAGCCTTTCCCACCCTTTTTGATGTGGGGTGGTACAATCCAATCATGCCTCAGAGAAGTGACTCTACTAGAGACATCCCTATTTTGTATATTGGATTAGAGGTTGTGAAGCTACAATATAAAATGGGGGCAGAACAGAGTTTGTGCGCTTGGTTCCTGGGATGATTAGAGGAGAGAGCAGAGCAGAAGGAGGCCACGTGGAGTAGGCCAGGAAAAGCAGCTAAGATGGCAGAGTGCTGAGTGAGGTGCCAGTTTGTGTAGAGTCTGTATCTGGGATAAGGAAGGAGATGGGGAACTGAAGAGAATAAGGCTAGTGAGCTAGAAACCTTTGATTCTAGGAAACTCAGATAAATCAGTAGCTTTGTGAGCACTGAATGTGATTGGGTTTTGGAGCCCAGTTTGTATTTTTTACTTGCCCGCCGGGTGCAAGCTAGAATTAAAGACTATGGCCCACCAGTTTGTGGCTCCATTGTTTTTTTACCGACTGTCCGAATCTAATGCTAACCTGCATATAAATGGCCATAATGGTGGCTTCTGGCTTTACACTAGCTCACCAGCCTTATTCTCCTCAGTTCCCCATCTCCTTCCTTCTCCCTGAATAAACTGCACACAAACTGGCATCTCACTCAGCATTCCACCATCTTGCCTGCTTCTCCTGGCCACATGGCCTCTTTCCACTGCTCTCTGCTCTGCTCCCTCTGCTCTCTCATGCTATCATCCCAGGAACCAAGAGTGCAAGCTCCCGTTCTGTCACCATTTTATAGTGTAGAAATCCAAACTCTTTTTTTTTAATATTAATATTTTTTTATTAAATTAATGCAGTGACATTGATAAATCAGGGTACATATGTTGAGAGAAAATATCTCTAGATTATTTTGACATTTGATTGTGCTGTATACCCCTCCCACAAAGTTAAATTGTCTTCTGTCACCTTCTATCTGGTTTTCTTTGTGCCCCTCCCTTCCCCTAACCCCTCTCTCCTTCTTCACCCCCTTCCCCCTCCCCCAACCCCCCTGCCCCTGTTGCCATCATATTCTTGTTCATGTCTCTGAGTCTCATTTTTATGTCCCTTCTATGTATGGATTCATCTCAGTTTTTTTTTGTGATTTACTTATTTCACTCCGTATAATGTTATCAAGGTCCATCCATGTTATTGTAATTGATCCGATGTCATCATTTCTTATGGCTGAGTAGTATTCCATAGTATATATGTACCAAAGTTTTTTAATCCACTCGTCCTCTGACGGACACTTGGGCTGTTTCCAGATCTTCGCTATTGTGAACAATGCTGCCACAAACATGCGGGTGCATTTCTCCTTTTCGAGCCGTTCTATGGTGTCCTTGGGGTATATTCCTAAAAGTGGGATAGCTGGGTCAAAAGGCAGTTCGATTTTCAGTTTTTTGAGGAATCTCCATACTGTTTTCCACAGTGGCTGCACCAGTCTGCATTCCCACAAGCAGTGCAGGAGGGTCCCCTTTTCTCCACATCCTCGCCAGCACTTATTCTGTGTTGTTTTGTTGATAAGCGCCATTCTGACTGGTGTAAGGTGATATCTCATTGTGGTTTTAATTTGCATTTCTCTAATAATTAGTGATGTTGAGCATTTTTTCATATGCCTATTGGCCATCTGTATGTCCTCTTTGGAGAAGTGTCTATTCATCTCTTTTGCCCACTTTTGGATTGGGTTGTTTGTCTTCCTGGTGTTGAGTTTTACAAGTTCTTTATAAATTTTGGTTATTAACCCCTTATCAGACGTATTGTCAAATATGTTCTCCCATTGTGAAGTTTGTCTTTTTATTCCGTTCTTGTTGTCTTTAGCTGTGCAAAAGCATTTTAGTTTGATATAGTCCCATTTGTTTATCCTGTCTTTTATTTCACTTCCCCGTGGAGATAAATCAGCAAATATATTGCTCCGAGAGATGTCGGAGAGCTTACTGCCTATGTTTTCTTCTAAGATGCTTATGGTTTCATGGTCTACATTCAAGTCTTTTATCCATTTTGAGTTTATTTTTGTGAGTGGTGTAAGCTAGTGATCTAGTTTCATTTTTTTGCAGGTAGCTGTCCAATTTTCCCAACATCATTTGTTAAAGAGGCTGTCTTTACTCCATTGTATTTCCTTACCTCCTTTGTCAAATATCAGTTGTCCATAGAACTGTGGGTTTATTTCTGGGTTCTCTGTTCTATTCCATTGATCTATATGCCTGTTCTTATGCCAGTACCAGGCTGTTTTGAGTACAATGGCCTTGTAGTATAACTTGATATCAGGAAGTGTGATACCTCCCACTTTATTCTTCTTTTTTAAGATTGCTGAGGCTATTCGTGTCCTTTTTTGTTTCCATATAAATTTTTGGAATATGTGTTCTATATCTTTGAAGTATGTCATTGGTATTTTAATTGGTATTGCATTGAATTTATAAATTGCTTTGGGTAATATAGACATTTTAATGATGTTTATTCTTCCTAACCATGAGCACGGTATATGCTTCCACTTGTTAGTATCTTCCTTGATTTCTTTTATCAATGTTTTGTAATTTTCCGAGTACAAGTCTTTAGTCTCCTCGGTTAAGTTTACTCCTAGGTACTTTATTTTTTTGGTTGTAATTGTGAAGGGGATTGTTTCCTTAATTTCTCTTTCTGACTGTTCATTGTTGGTGTATAAAAATGCTTCTGATTTCTGAGTATTGATTTTATATCCTGCCACTTTGCTGAATTTATTTATCAGGTCCAGTAGTTTTTTGACTGAGACTTTAGGGTTTTCTATATACAATATCATATCATCTGCAAATAATGATAGTTTTACTTCTTCTTTTCCAACTTGAATGCCTTTTATTTCTTCCTCTTCTCTGATTGCTGTGGCTAGGACTTCCAGTACTATGTTAAATAAGAGTGGTGAAAGGGGGCACCCCTGCCTTTTCCTGATTTTAAGGGTATTGCTTTTAATTTTTGCCCATTGAGTATGATGTTGGCTGTGAGTTTCTCATAGATGGCTTTTATCCTGTTGAGGTATGTTCCCTGTATTCCCACTTTGCTGAGAGTTTTGATCATGAATGGGTGCTGGATTTTATCAAATGCTTTTTCTGCATCTATTGAAATTATCATATGGTTTTTCCTCCTTCTTTTTGTTTATGTGATGAACCACATTGATTGATTTACAAATATTGTACCAGCCTTGCCTCCCCAGAATAAATCCCACTTGATCATGGTGTATGATTTTTTTCCATATATTGTTGGATCCGGTTTGCTAATATTTTGTTGAGGATTTTAGCATCTATATACATCAGAGATATTGGCCTATAATTTTCTTTCTTTGTGTGGTCTTTGCCTGGTTTTGGAATCAGAATTATGCTCGCCTCATAAAAGGAGTTTGAAAGTCTTCCTTCCTCTTGTATTTTTTGAAATAGTTTGAGAAGGATAGGAGTTAGTTCTTCTTTGAATATTTGGTAGAATTCCGTTGTGAAGCCATCGGGCCCTGGACTTTTCTTTGTTGGGAGTTTTTTGATAACTGTTTCGATCTCCTTTGGTGTAATTGGTCTGTTTAAGTTTTCTGATTCTTCCAGATTGATTTTTGGAAGATTGTACGTTTCAAGGAATTTGTCCATTTCATCTAGGTTGTCTAGTTTTTTGGCATACAGTTCTTCATAGTATTTTCTTACAATATTTTGTATTTCTGTTGTGTCAGTTGTTATTTCTCCTCTCTCATTTCTAATTTTATTTATTTGAGTCCTCTCTCTCTTTTTCTTGGTGAGTCTACTTAAAGGTGCATCAATCTTGTTTACCTTTTCAAAGAACCAGCTCCTAGTTTCATTGATCCTCTGTATTGTTTCTTTAGCCTCTATGACATTTATTTCTGCTCTGATCTTTATTATTTCCTTCCTTCTACTACATTTGGGCTTTACTTGCTGTTCTTTTTCTAATTCTTTTAGATACAGGGTTAAGTTGTTTATTTGAGCTTTTTCTAGCTTCTGAAAGTGTGCCTGTAGTGCTATGAACTTCCCTCTCAGCACTGCTTTCACTGTGTCCCATAAATTTTGAGTTGTTGTATGCTCATTGTTATTCGTTTCTAGGAATTTCTTTATTTCTTCTTTGATCTCATTCTTAATCCATTCATTATTTAACACCCTGCTATTTAGTTTCCATGTGTTTGAGAATTTTTGAGCTTTTCTGCTGTGATTCATTTCTAGTTTCATGCCGTTGTGATCGGAGAAAGTGCTTGATATGATTTCAGTCTTCTTAAATTTGTTGAGAGCACTTTTGTGCCCTAACATGTGGTCTATCCTAGAGAATGTACCATGAGCACTTGCAAAGAATGTATATTCTGCTGCTTTAGGGTGAAAGGTTCTGAAGATATCTATTAAATCGAGTTGATCTAGTGTTTCCAATAAGTCTGCTGTTTCTTTGTTAATTTTCTTTCTTGAGGATCTATCTAGTGATGTTAGTGGGGTATTGAAATCCCCTACTATTATAGTATTGCTGTTGATCTCGCCCTTTAAATCCATCAAAGTCTGTTTTATATATTTGGGTGCTCCTATATTAGGTGCATAGATATTTATAATAGTTATATTTTCCTGTTGGATTACTCCCTTTATTATTATGTAGTGGCCTTCTTTATCTCTTTATATCCTTTGTTTTAAAGTCCAAGTTGTCTGATATAAGTATTGCTACCCCAGCTTTTTTTTCATTTCCATTTGCATGAAACATTTTTTTCCATCCTTTTACCTTCAATCTGTGTGTGTCTTTTGTTCTAAGGTGTGTCTCTTGTAGACAACATATGTATGGGTCCTGTTTTCTTATCCATGTAGCTACCCTATGTCTTTTGATTGGATCATTTAATCCATTTACATTTAAGGTTATTATTGATATGTAGTTGTTTATTGCCATTTTCTTCTTTAAAGGTGTATTCCTTTTTCTTTTTTTTTTTCTGTATTCTTTTCCCACTTTATCTGTTTACACCAGGCCCCGTAATATTTCCTGCAGCATTGGTTTGGTTGTAATGAATTCCTTGAGTTGTTTTTTGTCTGGGAAGCTTTTTATTTCTCCTTCAATTTTAAACGATAGCCTTGCTGGATAAAGTAGTCTTGGTTGTAGGTTCTTGTTCTGCATTACTTTGAATATTTCTTGCCATTCCCTTCTGGCCTCAAGTGTTTCTGTTGAGAAGTCAGATATCATACTTATGGGGGCTCCTTTGTAGGTGATAACTTTTTTTTCTCTTGCAGCTTTTAATATTTTCTCTTTATCACTTAGCTTTGGTATTTTAATTATGATGTGTCTTGGTGTAGGTTTCTTTGGGTTTCTCTTTAATGGAGTCCTCCTGTGCTTCTTGGATTTGTGAGAGTTTCTCTTGCATTAATTTAGGGAAGTTTTCAGCTATGATATGATTGAACAAAGTCTCTATCCCTTGTTCTTTTTCTTCTTCTTCAGGAATCCCTATGATGTGGATGTTATTTCTCTTCATGTTGTCACAGAGCTCTCTAAGAGTTTCCTCTGACTTTTTGAGTCTTTTTTCTCTTTTCTTCTCTGCTTTCATGCCTTCATTCCAGTTGTCTTCTAACTCACTGATTTGATCCTCTGCTCTATCTATCCTATTTTTAATTCCTTCCATTTTGGTCTTTATTTCTGATATTTTATTTGTCGTCTCCAACTGATTCTTTTTTATACTTGCTATTTCTTTATTTAGGTTTTCAAACTCCCCCTCCATTGTTTTTCTAAGATCCCTAAGCATCCTTACAATCATTATTTTGAACTCCGCATCTGGAAGTTTGATTATTTCCATATCACTCAGTTCATCTCTCGAAAGTGTCTCTTGTGGTTTCATTTGGATTGCACTCCTTTGTTTTCTCTTCTTCTTCTTCTTTTTTTTTTTATTTGTAGAGTTGGTTGAGTCTAGGCTTGGTGTTGTCTGACTCCAGTTTTCAGTTGTGTTATTTTTAGGTCTTCGTGGGTTGGTATCAGCTATTATTTGTAATCCACTTTCGGATTTGGGCAGCTTTGAAGTCTTGATTTGTTTGTTTTCTTAACAGGTGATAGTCTTGTTAACTGATCTCAGCAGGGGGCTTCCTTGAAACTGTATCCAGGAATGCTGTGGGTGTAACCTGAGACGCTGAAGGTCTCCTCCTCCAACTAATCTCACTGGGGGCAGGGTTTTTTCTCTCAGCTTTAGTAGGGGGAGGTGTATCTCAGATCTCCATGGAGACCTGAGTTACTGCCCCTCCTCCCCACTTCTTGTTTTCAGTTGTGTCTTGTTGTGCTGATTGAAGCTGGATAGATGTCCGGAGATCTCTGATCTGGAAGCACTTCAGCTCTGTTTTGTGAAAGGTTCAGTCCCTCCCCCAGCTATGGCCGCCTCTAGCACAAATGAGTCAGCTTTTTTATTTTGTTTCCTGCATACCTTAGCCCCTCACAGTCTGTCCCTCTCCCTGTCTTTTCCACTTGGGAGATAAGCTGGTCTTTTCAACCCACCTTGCTTCCTGGTTGCCAGGTAAGTGGCTGTGAGCAGTAGTTTCTGCTCTTTTTCTTCTGTGAAATCCTCTCTGGGCTCTCAGCCTCACCCCCCCTCCATTCCTGTAAGCAGAGGAGATTCAGGCACTCCTTACCAGGATTATTGTGGCTTCCTCTTTGCTCCTTGGTTTTTGAGAGCTGTTCTTGCAGTTCAGTGTTGGTTTTTCATGCTGATTTTTTCTAAATTGATTTGTATTCCAGTTTAGTGTTGAGAGCTGGGTGTCTGTGCATCCGCCTACTCCGCTGCCATCTTCTCTCTCCTAAATCCAAACTCTTAATCCAATATACAAAATAGGGAAGTCTCTAATACAAAGTCACTTCTCTGAGGCATGATTGGATTGTACCACCACACATCAAAACGGGTGGGAAAGGCTGAATCCCAAAACCAAGCTACAAGCTACAAGGATTCTCAGCACACATTAATATCACCTGGGCAACGGCCTTCTCGTGGGCAGCACCATCTTTAACAAAGTGAGCATAATATATTTTACTTGCCCAACACTCACTTTCCTATTTACTTTTCTAAATTTTAAACCCTGTCTCTTACATTTGTTTACTAGTTTCTTACAGAACTGAATGCAGACCTTTGCCAATCAGACAACTGGAAAAATTTACCTAACCCTACACATCAACCATGAAACCTGCCCTCATGAAACATAAAAATTTGAAACCCTGTATCAGCAAACCTCCTAAATTCTATCTTTCAACCTCTACAGGTCCCCTAACCCTAAAGCTCTACCATATTCCTGAAGAAATAGGAGAATGAGTAGCAACACCTCTTAACACTTCTCAGTCTTTTTCCCTTCACATAGTAAAAGGACAAGATCACTGGGTCTTCTTGGAGCCTACAAATGGACATGAAACATTTCTTTTAACTCAAGCTAACTGCTCTCTCCAGGTCTGCCAGGAAAAAATATCGCTAACTTTATCATGGAAGAACTTTCACACACACACCCTGTTGGTCAAATAAGTTTGTAAATATGATATATATATATATATATTTGCTCACTTGTGACTTATATTGGGTGTGGGGGACAGGCTATAAGCAGGCCAGGTCGTTGTAGCCTAAGGTTTGGTTTTAGGACTAAGCTTTTCCCCACACCAATCATGCCTCAGAGAAGTGACTTTGTATTAGAGACTTCCCTATTTTGTATATTGGATTAAGAGTTTGGATTTCTACACTATAAAATAGGGGCAGAAAGGGAGATTGCGCTCTTGGTTCCTGGGATGATTAACATGAGAGAGCAGAGGGAGCAGAGCAGAGAGCAGCAGAAAGAGGCCATGTGGCCAGGAGAAGCAGTCAAGATGGCGAAGTGCTGAGTGAGATGCCAGTTTGTGTGCAGTTTATTCAGGAAGAAGGAAGGAGATGGGGAACTGCGAAGAATAAGGATGGTGAGCTAGAAACCTTTGATTCTAGGTTGACTGATTGTATGATCTGGGTGGTGCACTCTCATGAGGAATCCAATTATGCCTAGGATAAGTGACTTTGTATCAGAGACTTCCTAATTTATATATTGGATTAAGGGATTTTGGTTTTCTACACTATAAAGTGGGACAGACCAGGACCTGGCTCACACAGTTCCTGCTATCACAATTGCAGAGGTTTCCCTGATCCCTTGCCCTTCATAGGAAGAGCTGGTTTTCTGCTTTTCCCTTGTCTTCTTTTGTGGTTTGCCTGTCTTGGTGAGACACCAATAAATAGGATGGCCCACCATCCTCCGAATCCGCCATTTCTTTACCATCTGCCCGAATCCAATGGAAACCTGCATGGGCCAGGCGGCTGCTTTGATAGTGACAGCCATGGCTCCTGGCCTTACAACTGGCATAGTTGGCAAGATTCAGAGATTGATATGGGGCTGCCACCCTTGATGGGTGGCATAGAGTACTGGTTGCTGCTCTGGTTTCCCATGGCTGTCCTTTTAGTGGCCATGGGCTACGTGTCTTTTACTCAAGAGGATACCAGGCATTTTGTGCGAGAAGCAGCCCGAGGTCAAAAGCTTCAGTGTGAATTGCAAATAGAATGGCAGAAAAGGATGGAATTGGAGCGAGCACTGGAGAAGGAATTACGGGTTTGCGAGTTGCAGTTTACCCTGGAAGCTGAACGTTTTCACCGGCAGTTGTTGGAGAAACAACTGCGGAGTCAAGAGCTTGAGTCTCAGCTTCCAGCCAAAAGCCAGCAGCCACAGGAGCCTAAATGGTCACCAAAGGAGCAGCAGCATCCGTGCTGGTGGATTGGTTTGATTCAGCGGGAGCAGGTGCTTGTGACTCCTCTTCTGAGAATGGGAATGCTCAGGCTGAATCTGCCATATGCACACTGAGAGCCTGACCAGTGGTCACCAAAAAGGTAAAAACCCAGCAGCAAAGAGTCCCTCAGGGGCAGCCACAGCCTCCTGCCCAGGTAATAGAACACACTGTGGTCTGGCCCTATACCCAGGCAGAGCTGATGGAGTTGGGGGCACAATTTAGACAGAAAACTACTGAATCCCTGGTAGCCTGGTTACTAAAATTATGGGATATAGGGGTGGATGGCATCATGCTCTCTGGAACAGAGATGAAGAAATTGGCCGCCATTACCACACAATCTTCCTTGAGGCAGTGACTTCAGAAC